>NW_023416358.1:177500-270000 GCF_014108235.1 Myotis myotis
AGAACGGACAGGCCTCCCCCCGCACCCCCCAACGCCGTTTCCCCTCCGCTCGGTGGGTCCCTGAGCCGCACGTCACATCCCATCTCGCCGCGCCTGACGCCTGCACCCGTGGCAGCTGCTGGCGGAAGACTTTTATTAAAAAAAATAAATTTATTTTTTTTTTGCAACAGGGGGATGCCGGATGAGCTCAGTGAGGTTGCATGTCCCCTCCAAAAAAAAGCAAGAAGATGCATGAGCTCAATTTGTTTTTCATTCATTCATTCTTTTTTTTTTTTTTTAAAAAAATATATTTTATTGATTTTTTACAGAGAGGAAGGGAGAGGGATAGAGAGTAAGAAACATCGATGATGAGAGAGAAGCATCGATCAGCTGCCTCCTGCACGCCCCCCACTGGGGATGTGCCCGCAACCCAGGTACATGCCCTTGACCGGGAATCGAACCCGGGGCCCTTCAGTCCGCAGGCCGACGCTCTACCCACTGAGCCACACCGGCCGGGGCTCCATTGATTTTTTTTTAGAGCTTGAAAAGGAGGGAAGAGGAGAGAGAGAGAGATGGACTGGTCGCCTCCTGCATGTGCTCCGACCGAGGGTCGAACCTGCAACCCAAGGACGTGCCCTCGCCCGGAATCGAACCGGAGACCCTTCGGTGCGCAGACCGGACGCTCTAACCACTGAGCGCACCCGGCCCGGGCACCCCTAGAATTCATTTAAAATCTAAGGCCCCGCGAGATGGGAGTTTCCTAACGGCCCAGGGTAGGGGGGAGCAGAAGGCGCATGGACTCTCATTTGCTGCCAATTCCAGGGGCGGAAACATCGCCGGGGTCATAGTAGCAACTTGTCACTTTGCAGATGCGCCCAGCAAAAAAATATATGTATTTTTTCTTTAAAAAAATATATATTTTAATTGACGTCAGGATAATGTGCGTGCGCACCCAGGCCGGACATGGAGCGTGCGCCCGGGGAGGAGGGGGTGCTGCGTGCGCGCGTGTGGGTGCCCAGCGGGGTCCCCTAGGCCTCAGGTGCCTAGAACCGAGGCTGCCAGCCGCATGGAGACAGGGCACTTTGGGCTGGTCTGGGGGGGGTAGGTCTGGGGGTGCAGGGGAGGATAGATGGGGTGTGGGCTGTGCGCTATGCATTTGCGTCTTTTGTGGCGAGGGCGTGCGCGCATGGAGACACCTCAGGCCACGCGCGCGCACAGAATAAAAACCAGACATTCACACACACACACACACACACACACACACACACACACACACACACACACAATCTGCGTGTAACTCAGGGCCCCGTTGGAAGAGTGTCTGGCAATTAAAAATAATTGGGGAGCAGCTTCCGGGCGGCGTTTCCAAGCCGGCAACGCGACCATCTAATAATGTTTCATTACCCATGCGGAGAGCCGGGCGCGCCATATGGCACGGACAATTAAGCAGGGATCACAAGGCGCGCGCGGGCGGGGGTCCGGGGAGGAAAAAAAGAAAAAAAAAAAAAAAACAAGAAAAGAAAAGAGAAAACATGAAAACGACTCCGGCTAAAGGTTCGCGCGGCTTCTAATGGGCACTTCATTAGCTAATTGATTTCTGATTACTTCCAGGGAGAAGCCCCAATTAGAGGCGCCGCGCGCACAAGGAGACGCAGCCGTGCAATTAGCCACTTGCTCATTTTGGAGCGAGCGAAACATTGTTGCAATCCGGGAGGGGGGGCGAAACATTGTTGCAACCTGTGAGAGGAGAGAGACATTGTTGCAATCTGGGAGAGGAGAGAGACATTGTTGCAATCTGCGAGAGGAGAGAGACATTGTTGCAACCTGTGAGAGGAGAGAGACATTGTTGCAATCTGCGAGAGGAGAGAGACATTGTTGCAACCTGTGAGAGGAGAGAGACATTGTTGCAATCTGCGAGAGGAGAGAGACATTGTTGCAACCTGTGAGAGGAGAGAGACATTGTTGCAATCTGTGAGAGGAGAGAGAGATTGTTGCAATCTGTTAGAGGAGAGAGACATTGTTGCAATCTGTGAGAGGAGAGACACATTGTTGCAACCTGTGAGAGGAGAGAGACATTGTTGCAATCTGTGAGAGGGGAGAGACATTGTTGCAACCTGTGAGAGGAGAGAGACATTGTTGCAATCTGTGAGAGGGGAGAGACATTGTTGCAATCTGGGAGAGGAGAGAGACATTGTTGCAATCTGGGAGAGGGGAGAGACATTGTTGCAATCTGCGAGAGGAGAGAGACATTGTTGCAACCTGTGAGAGGAGAGAGACATTGTTGCAATCTGTGAGAGGGGAGAGACATTGTTGCAATCTGTGAGAGGAGAGAGACATTGTTGCAACCTGTGAGAGGAGAGAGACATTGTTGCAATCTGCCAAGGAGGCCACAGAGTCGCTCTGGGCTATTTGACTCCCTTCATTTTATTTTTATTTATTTTTTCGGGGTAATATTGGCTCAACCTTCCAAGCAAACATTCTCTCCCCTGCCCCCCTTACCCCCCAATATTTAATCAGGATATAAAATGCACGAAAATAGGCCATGCTATGGAGGCTGAATGAAACTGGGTCCTTTTTTTAATTTTCTTTTTTTTAAAAAATATTTTAATTGATGTCAGAGAGGAAGGGAGAGGGAGAGGGAGAGAAACATCCATGATGAGAGAGAATCACGGACCGGCTGCCTCCTGCACGCCCCCCCACTGGGATGGAGCCTGCAACCCGGGCCTGTGCCCTTGGCCGGGAATCGAACCCTGACCTCCTGGTTCAACCACCGATCTGTCTTTTTCACATTCTTTTATGGGTCTTGTAAGAGCCGTGCCTCCTCCCTTATGGGCATAGTTTTTGCACGTTTCTGTCCCTGTTCCTACATCAAACACGATGATGATTTTGTTGTGCAACAGTCTGTAAGCTTGACCACAAGTATCTGTCTATTTGCTGTGAAATCAGGGACCGTCGGCAGGGCGTTCTGGCTGGATTCTCTCTCTCTTAAATCCTCACCCGAGGATATTTTCCCATTGATTTTTAGAGGGAATGGGAGGAAGAGGGAGAAACATCGATGGGAGAGAGACACATCGATGGGTTGCCTCCTGCACGCGCCCCAACCAGGGCCTGGGCCGGGGAGGAGCCTGCAACCGAGGTCCGTGCCCTTGACCAGGAATCGAACCCGGGACCCTTCAGTCCGCAGGCCGACGCTCTATCCACTGAGCCACACTGGCTAGAGCCTGGCTGTCTCTGATTTACATTTTTTTAGGGAGTGTCGGTCATGGGAGTGTTTTTTTTGGGGGGGGGGCAGGGGTAACCCAGAGTCCTCATGATTTGAATGACGCTATGGATGCAAAGGTTGACTAAGACACTCAGGGCCAGTCTAGCTTTGGTGGCAGTTGTCTCTGTTGCAGCCTCGATGGTGTCCCCCCCCCAAATTCGCATGTGGGAGTCCCAGCCCCCCAGGGCCTCAGATGGCGCTGCACTGGGAGGTGGGTCTTTGAAGAGGGGATGACGGCAACATGGGGTCACTAGGGTGGGTCCCGATCCCATCGGAATGAGGCCCTAATAAGAAGAGGCGATGGCCCCGGCCAGTGTGGCTCAGTGGATAGAGCGTCGGCCTGCAGGCTGAAGGGTCCCGGGTTCGATTCCCGGTCAAGGGCACATGCCCGGGTTGCGGGCTCGATCCCCAGTCATGGGACATGCAGGAGGCAGCCGGTCCGCGATTCTCTCTCCCCATGGATATTCTCTCTCTCCCTCTCTCCCTTCCTCGCTGACATCAATAAAAAAATATATATATTTAAAAAAAAAACCTCACAAAGGAATTCACTGCATTTTGCTGAAATCCCCTATAATACAGATCTCACCTGCTTCGTGAAATAGAAATAGAAAGAGTGCCCGTGTGAATCGCGCAAAAGCCGGTGGGGCGAGACCTTGTAAAACCATGTTCCTTTCGCCCTGGCTGGTGTGGCTCAGTGGGTGGAGCGCCGGCCTGCGGACTGAAGGGTCCCGGGTTCGATTCCAGTCAAGGGCATGTACCTGGGTTGCAGGCACATCCCCAGTAGGGGGGCGTGCAGGAGGCAGCTGGTCGATGTTTCTCTCTCATCATCGATGTTTCTAACTCTCTATCCCTCTCCCTTCCTCTCTGTAAAAAATCAATAAAAAAAAACAAAATTTTAAAAAAAAAAACCCACATGTTCCTTTCAATGCGTCTGATATTAATGCTTCCGCAGTTTTGACGAATAGCGTTTGGTAGGGAACCTGATCGTGTGATAGGAAATGATCATTAACTGTGTATTTTTAGATTGAAAAAAAAAAAAAACACAAAAAGCAACAAAAAACACCACTTCCAACCCCCGGAAAGCCTTGCTATCGTAAGCAATCCCAGCCTCTCGCCTGAAGTCTTTACACTGTTCCTTTCCCGGGAGAGGCTTAATCATCGACGCTAAGATAGATTTCAGCCCAAATTCTGAATTTATGAGATCCTCACGTGTGGGGTTTTATGGAAGCGACATCTTGTTCCCAACGTGATTTCCATGTCGTCCCCATCCATTATCTTCGGCGTCGAATAGTCCAAAAGGTAGCAACGTTTAATTTATTTCTGTCCTGCAAAACAGACGCAGCAACACACACACACACACACACACACACACACACACACACACACACACAGATACACACACAAGATTGATTAAAGGGGAGGAAATAAATTCATTACAGCATCCGTCTGAAGGTATGGAGCTAACGAGCCTCATTGGAAACTTTGTATATTTAAAAAAAACCCCCAGCTCAGCCAGTCTGGTTCAGTGGTTGAACATCGACCCATGAACCAAGAGGTCAGGGTTCGATTCCCGGCCAAGGGCACAGGCCCGGGTTGCAGGCTCGATCCCCAGTGTGGGGCGTGCAGGAGGCGGCCGGTCCATGATTCTCTCTCCTGACGGATGTTTCTACCTCTTTCTCCCTCTCCCTTCCTGTCTCTGAAATCAATACAAATATATTTAAAAAATTTTTTAAAAAAGAACCCACTGGGGGCTGTCATGGGATGAGGTGGGTGCTGGCGTTGGCAGACCGGGGGTGTCTGAGCTTAACCTGAGCGCAGTGCACCTGTGGGTCCTGCTGGCATGACAGGGAATGAGCCCTGACCGGTGTGGCTCAGTGCATAGAGCATCGGCCTGTGGACTGAAGGGTCCCAGGTTCGATTCCAGTCAAGGGCATGTACCTTGGTTGCGGGCACAGCCCCAGTGGGGGGGGGGGGGGGTGGGAGGCAGCTGATCGATGCTTCTCTCTCATTGATGTTTCTAACTCTCTATCCCTCTCCCTTCCTCTCTGTAAAAAATCAATAAAATGTATTTTTTTTTTAAAAAGAAAGGGAACGATACATAGTTTCATTGACAGGAAAGGGAACGATACATTGTTTCACCGACAGGAATGGGGATGATACATTGTTTCACCGACAGGAAAGGGAACGATACATTGTTTCACCGACAGGAAAGGGAACGATACATTGTTTCACCGACAGGAAAGGGAACGACACATTGTTTCATTGACAGGAATGGGGACGATACATTGTTTCATTGACAGGAATGGGAACGATACATTGTTTCATTGACAGGAAAGGGAACGATACATTGTATCACCGACAGGAAAGGGAACGACACATTGTTTCATTGACAGGAATGGGGACGATACATTGTTTCATTGACAGGAAAGGGGACGATACATTGTATCACTGACAGGAAAGGGAACGACACATTGTTTCATTGACAGGAATGGGGACGATACATTGTTTCATTGACAGGAACGGGGACGATACATTGTTTCATTGACAGGAATGGGAACGATACATTGTTTCATTGACAGGAAGGGGGACGATACATTGTTTCATTGACAGGAATGGGAACGATACATTGTTTCATTGACAGGAATGGGAACGACACATTGTTTCATTGACAGGAATGGGGACGATACATTGTTTCACTGACAGGAATGGGGACGATACATTGTATCACCGACAGCCAGTGGTTGGCAAACTCATTAGTCAACAGAGCCAAATATCAACAGTGCAACAATTGAAATTTCTTTTGAGAGCCAAATTTTTTTAAACTTAAACTATATAGGCAGGTACATTGCTATTAACTTAATTAGGATACTCCTAAGGCTTAGGATGAGGCACACTCAAGGGGCCAAAGAGCCGCCTGTGGCTCGCGAGCCGCAGTTTGCCGTCCACAGACCTACAGGAATGGGGACGATACATTGTCTCACCTACAGGAAAGGGAACGACACATTGTTTCACCAACGATGCGTGGATACACCCGCCGCCTTGATGAGTCCGCTTAGCAACCTGCGGGCTTCAGCGATGATCCACCACCGCGTCTCGTCACCGCGAAAATGAGTGACAAGCAGGAGCCTGGACACCTGCCTGTCGCTTCGCTGACAGCCAGGCCGACGCATAACGGTCCCCGTGAGAGCCCAGGCGGCTTCCTTTGCTCTAAACGGGGAAACAAAACGGGTGCTTTCTCCAAAGCGCAACCTGGAGAACAAATTCGTTTCGGATTCCCTGGGGCCCAAAGGGAGGGTTGGGGAGCCCCCCCCCCCGGTGCCACCCCCCTCCCCCCGCCCCTGGGAGACAGGTGGGTGGCCCGGGAGGGTCCGGGAGGTTGGATCCAAGAGTCAGGGTGTCCGTGGGGTTTGCTGTGGCCGGGGCTGGTTGCCATGGGAGCCAGGTGTCCAATGCAAGACATGCCCAAAGCTTGACCCTATTTTTTTCTTATTTTTATTTAAGATAAGGACTCATTTTTAAATTTTTAAAAAATTGATTTTGGAGAGAGGAAGGGAGAGGGAGAGAGAGAAACATCCACGACGAGAGAGAATCATGGATCGGCCGCCTCCTGCATGCCCCTTACTGGGGATCGAACCGGCAACCCGGGCCTGTGCCCTTGACCGGGACTCGAACCCTGACCTCCTGGTTCATAGGATGACGCTCAAGCACTGAACCATTGTGGCTGCACTTATTTGTTTATTTTCAATCCTCACCAGAGAATATTTCTTCCATTGATTTTTTAGAGAGAGTAGGAGGGGGAAAGAGAGAGAGAGAGAGAGAGAGAGAGAGAGAGAGAGAGAGACATCGTCACAAGAGACACACCGATTGGCTGCCTTCCTAACGCACCCTGACCAGGCCTGGGGATCGAACCACAACCCAGGTATGTGCCTTTGACCGGGAATCGAACCTGTAACCCTTTGGTCTGTGAGCTGAGGCTCTAACCACTGAGCGCACCGGCCAGGGCTGTCCTGAGTCCTATTTATCAGGGAGGCCAATGACTCATAGGGCACATGTGGGCGTAGATAACACAGACGTGTAGCTCTGTGTCCAAGTCAGAATGTTCATGGAGAAGGGGGAGGAGGAGGAGGAGGAGGGAAGAACCATTCCTCCCCACCCCCTTCTCATGCTAATGAGGATATCAGGCTGGCCAGTGTGGCTCAGTGGTTGAGCATCGACCTATGAACCAGGAGGTCCCGGGTTCAATTCCCGGTCAAGGGCTCATGCCCGGGTTGCAGGCTCGATCCCCAGTCGGGGGCATGAAGGAGGCAGCCGATCCATGATTCTCTCTGATCACGGATGTTTCTCTCTCTCTCCCCCTCTCCCTTCCTCTCTGAAATCAATAAAAATATATATTTTTTAAAAAACAACAACAGCTACAACGAGGCAGCCAATACCCACTTTTAAAAAACAAACAAACAAAAAAAACGAAAACAAGGGAAGATCATAAAGGGCGTCCCAAAATTCACGCAAGAAGTAATTTTGATAGAAAACACAGGTTTGTCATGAAAAATTGTAAATTTTCTATTGATTCATAAAGGACACAGTCTAGGGTTTATGTGTGGAACAGCACAGCGGGTCCACGGCCTCCACGGCTTTGCTGGCACAGACGCAAAACCGCGGTCTTCATCGGACTTCCCTGTCCCTGTTCCTGGGTCATCATTGGTCCTTGGTGATTGATGCTGATCGAATCGAAGGGATTGACATCCAAGGGCCACAGAGATGAGAATCTGATTCAATCATCTGATTCAATCAACCCAGTACAATCGGGCTTTTATTTATTTTTTTGTGGTTGTTGCGAATGCTCACGCAGAATTCAAATCTTGCGTGAATTTTGGGACGCCCTTTATCTTGGCTTGGTGGACTCACGGAACAGCCTTTTGCTGCAGAATTCATTCACCTGCCATCTCTGGAGCCCGGGGTAGCGGCTGGGCAGACACCTGCCCGTCCGGCTCTCCCCTGAGCTGCTGTCTCCTGCCATTAGGAGCTGCCTGGGCCCAAGGACCAGCCCCCCCCCTCTTCACCCCCTCCCCCGGGCCCCCCCACAGCCCGGGGGCCTCTAATTGGGGATGCGCAGTCCGCTCTGCAGGCCGGACGCTGTCCGTTTTGATTTCGCCCTCACATCCAGCAGCTGCGGACCTGACCTTCTTTGCGATGCTGATTTGTGGATTTTTGCAGCCGGCGCTGCCCCAGATAGCAATGTCCTCTGACATGAAAATCCATTGCAAACTCCTCTCTCTCTCTCTCTCTCTCTCTCTCTCTCTCTCTCTCTCTGTCTCTCTCTCGTGTTTAATAAGATCCAGGCCTTTAGAGGAACCAGTGCCTACCCCTTCTCGAGCTCACGGAATTCGGGGGCAGGATTTGCTGGTTGCAGGGAAATGGCCCCGGAGACACCCTGACCACCCCCCACTCCCTGGGCGTTTGCAGAATCTACCAGGCCCTTCTTCTAATTCCTGCAATTTTTATTTTTATTTTTAAAGAATGAATTATTTTTATTTTTTATTTTTAACTTTTATTGATTTCTGAGAGGAAGGGAGAGGGACAGAGAGAGAGAGAAACATCCATGAGGAGAATCATGGACTGGCCGCCTCCTGCACGCCCCCGACTAGGGATGGAGCCTGCAACCCGGGCCTGTGCCTTGACCGGGAATCGAACCCGTGACCTCCTGGTTCCTAGGTTGACGCTCAACCACTGAGCCACACTGGCCGGACAATGCATTCTCTTAATGTTTGCCCTTTGTGGACAGAATATTTAAGAAGGAGAGTAGCTAAGAGGGGACCAACGTTGGGGTTTCAGGGGTCACCTCAGGCACCCAACGTTCAGGGCCAATGGGGAGGGGCCCAGGTCACCCTAAGGGTGAGGGGCTGGCAGATTCGGGGTGTGTGCGAGGTGAAAAATCCCGTTTCCCAAAGTGGATAGATTTCTTTCTTTCTTTTTTTTTTTTAATGATACTTTTGCCCGGCCGGCGTTGCTCAGTGGTTAGCGTCGGCCTAGGACCCAGGAGGTCCCGGGTTCGATTCCCGGTCAAGGGCACAGGCCCGGGTTGTGGGCTCCATCCCCAGTCGGGGGCGTGCAGGAGGCAGCCGGTCCATGATTCTCTGTCATCATCGATGTTTCTCTCTCTCTCTCCCTAAAACCAATAAACACTTTTTTTAAAATAAAAAAGCTGCTTTGTTCTTTAAATCAAGAAAGAAAATTGCAATCCAGTGGCATTCAGCATAGACACAATTTTATGCAAACACCCCCTCTATCCAGTACCCGTCTCCCCAAATGCAGACCCGACCCCCATGGCCGGACCTGCCCCCCTCTGCGGCCAGAAACATCCGAGAAACACCTTCTTCAAGCCACTCTGCACCCCAAAACCCTTGTGTTTTCCACATTATCACCCCCACGCCTCCCCCAGACCCCCCCACCTTCCCAGAGCCGGCTGCCTGGGTCTGCAGGCGGACGCTCTACCCACTGAGCCAAACCGGCCAGAGTCCAGCTTCCTTGTTCAGGGCTGCGTAATATTCCACTAGGAACCTTTTGTGCTCGGCCCGCCGGCATTTCGGAAAAACCCCCCCTTAACTCTGGTGCCGTGTCACACACAGAAATTTTTTGATCCTTGCAACCACCGTCAAACAAAGCCTTATACGTTTGATATTTATTTTATATATTTAAATGCCATTGAACGAAGAAAAATCAACCCCCACAATGAGTTTGCTCATCATCTTTGGTCATTTTTTTGGGGGGACCTGATTTTTTCTCTCTCTCTCCCAGATGATGCAGGAACACTTGGTCCCTTAAGCAAATGAACCTTAAGCTGCATTTGTCGTGTCTTGTAAATTTTTTTCCCCCTTTTCATTCGTTGACGAAGGGCTTTTTATACAGAATTCTGAAGTTTTTTCGTAGCCCCGGGGCCCCTGGCTTGGTGGCGTCCCCAGAGAGGCTGTCCGGCTCGGAAAAAAATCATTAAAATATTTCTGTTTTGTTTTGTTTTCTGTGGTCCTTCCATTGGCACCTTTTTCAAAAAAATTCTTTCTTCCCCTGAGATTATTTTGGGGTAAGAAGTGGGAGAAAGAGGTCCGGCCTTCCCCCGCCCCCCCCTCTTAAATGTCTAGCCACAAACGAGTGATTCAATAAGGCGTCTTGTTACGGAGGCGAGAAATAGTCTTTTCATCGTCTTAAAAATCATGACGTTTCATACATTTTGGGTTAGTTTCTCTGGTTTTGGGCCCCGACCGTAGTGGTCTCACTGGGACAGCATTGCTGGATGGGACGGCGTATTAAATCGGATTTTATCGTATCTTACCCTCTTTGTACCATGTCTTCCTGCGTTTATAACCGGCTCTGCTTACGTCTTACGGCGTTTACATCGTATCTTGGCGTATGTCGTATCTTATTCTATTTTACTATATGTATAGCTTCCTGCATTATGTGATGCTGCATTTATACCGTATCTTACTATGGTTACATGGTGATGACTATATTATTGTATCTTATGATATTTATATTGTAATGACTATGTTATTATATTGTATCTTATGATATTTATATTCTGTTACATTTGCAGTGTATCTTACCATATTTATACTGTATCTTATGATATTTATATTGTAATGACTATGTTATTGTATTGTATCTTATGATATTTATATTCTGTTACGTTTGTACTGTATCTTACCATATTTATACTGTATCTTACCATATTTATACTGTATCTTACTATAGTTATATGGTGATTACTGTATTATTGTATTGTATCTTACTATATTTATATTCTATTACATTTGTAGTGTATCTTACCATAGTTATACTGTATCTTATTATATTTATATTGTAATGACTATATTATTGTATTATATTTTACTATATTTATATTCTATTACATTTGTAGTGTATCTTACCATAGTTATACTGTATCTTATTATATTTATATTGTAATTGCTATATTATTGTGTTGTATCTTACTATATTTATATTCTATTACATTTGTCGTGTATCTTACCATAGTTATACTGTATCTTATTATATTTATATTGTAATTGCTATATTATTGTATTGTATTTTACTATATTTATATTCTATTACATTTGTAGTGTATCTTACCATATTTATACTGTATCTTATGATATTTATATTGTAATTGCTATATTATTGTATTGTATTTTACTATATTTATATTCTATTACATTTGTAGTGTATCTTACCATATTTATACTGTATCTTATGATATTTATATTGTAATTGCTATATTATTGTATTGTATTTTACTATATTTATATTCTATTACATTTGTAGTGTATCTTACCATATTTATACTGTATCTTATTATATTTATATTGTAATTGCTATATTATTGTATTGTATTTTACTATATTTATATTCTATTACATTTGTAGTGTATCTTACCATATTTATACTGTATCTTATGATATTTATATTGTAATTGCTATATTATTGTGTTGTATCTTATGATATTTATATTGTAATGACTATGTTATTGTATTGTATTTTACTATATATATATTCTATTACATTTGTAGTGTATCTTACCATATTTATACTGTATCTTATGATATTTATATTGTAATTGCTATATTATTGTATTGTATTTTACTATATTTATATTCTATTACATTTGTAGTGTATCTTACCATATTTATACTGTATCTTATGATATTTATATTGTAATTGCTATATTATTGTATTGTATTTTACTATATTTATATTCTATTACATTTGTAGTGTGTCTTACCATATTTATACTGTATCTTATTATATTTATATTGTAATTGCTATATTATTGTGTTGTATCTTACTATATTTATATTCTATTACATTTGTAGTGTATCTTACCATATTTATACTGTATCTTATGATATTTATATTGTAATTGCTATATTATTGTATTGTATTTTACTATATTTATATTCTATTACATTTGTAGTGTGTCTTACCATATTTATACTGTATCTTATTATATTTATATTGTAATTGCTATATTATTGTGTTGTATCTTACTATATTTATATTCTATTACATTGTAGTGTATCTTACCATATTTATACTGTATCTTATTATATTTATATTGTAATTGCTATATTATTGTGTTGTATCTTACTATATTTATATTCTATTACGTTTGTAGTGTATCTTACCATATTTATACTGTATCTTATGATATTTATATTGTAATGACTATATTATTGTATTGTATCTTACTATATTTATATTCTATAACATTTGTAGTGTATCTTACCATATTTATACTGTATCTTATTATATTTATAGTGTAATTGCTATATTATTGTGTTGTATCTTACTATATTTATATTCTATTACATTTGTAGTGTATCTTACCATATTTATACTGTATCTTACTATATTTATATTGTAATTGCTATATTATTGTATTGTATTTTACTATATTTATATTCTATTACATTTGTAGTGTGTCTTACCATATTTATACTGTATCTTATGATATTTATATTGTAATTGCTATATTATTGTGTTGTATCTTACTATATTTATATTCTATTACATTTGTAGTGTGTCTTACCATATTTATACTGTATCTTATGATATTTATATTGTAATTGCTATATTATTGTGTTGTATCTTACTATATTTATATTCTATTACATTTGTAGTGTATCTCACTATATTTATACTGTATCTTATTATATTTATAGTGTCATGACTATGTTATGGTAGTGTATCTTCCTATATTTATATTATATTATATTTGTAATGTATCTCACTATAGTTATACTGTATCTTACTACATTTGTATTGTACTCACTATCCTTACATTGTATGTTACTATATTTTTATGGCGCCTGATATTTATACTGTATCTTGCGATATCTATATTGTGTCTGAGAACACTGACATTGTAGTTACTATTCTTATGTTCTATCTCCCTGTATCTGTATTGTATCTTATTCTATTTATACCGGGTCTTACCGTATCTATACTGTGTCTTACCGTATCCATACTGTGTCTTACTGCATTTATATTGTGTCTCATATTTATTCTTCATCTGACTGATCTACAGTGTATCTTACTCCATTTTTTTATATCTCACTGCATGTGTGCTGTGCTTGCTATCACTCTATGGTACTGTATTGTATTAATTATATTATATTATTATGTGTATCTTACTACATTTATATTGCATCTCATATTTACACTGGATCTTAGTATATTTATATTGAATCTTATATTTACACTTCATCTGACTGTATCTATATTGTATCTTATTCCTTTTTATTATATTGTATCTTACTACATTTATGTTGTGCTTACTATTTTTATATTGTACCTACTATATTATGTTATGTTATATTTTAAAGTGTATCTTACTATATTATATTATGTTATATTTTAAAGTGTATCTTACTATATTATATTATGTTATATTTTAAAGTGTATCTTACTATATTA
Organism: Myotis myotis; assembly: GCF_014108235.1. Lineage (NCBI taxonomy): Eukaryota > Metazoa > Chordata > Mammalia > Chiroptera > Vespertilionidae > Myotis > Myotis myotis. The sequence continues at coordinate 191,209 of NW_023416358.1, forward strand.
TATTATTATATATTTTAAAGTGTATCTTACTATATTATAATATATTATTATTTTATTTTAAAATGTATCTTACTATATTATATTATTTTAAAGTGTATCTTACTATATCTTTACTGTATCTTACTACATTTATATTGTATCTCATATTTACACTTCATCTTACTGTATCTATATTGTATCTTATTCCTTTTTATTATATTGTATCTTACTACATTTATGTTGTGCTTACTATTCTTATATTGTATCCTACTGTATTATATTATATTTTATATTATATTATTACATTATAAAGTGTGTCTTACTATATCTACACTGGATCTTAGTGCATTTACATTGCACTTACTATCCTTACATTGTATCCTACTATATTATATTATATATTATATTATATTTTATATTATATTATATTATATTATATTATATTATATTATATTATATTATATTAAAGTGTATCTTACTATATTTATACTGAATCTTACATATCTATACTGTATCTTACTACATTTCTATTGTGTCTCATATTTATTCTTCATCTGACTGTATCTATATTGTATCTTATTCCTTTTTATTATATTGTATCTTACTACATTTATGTCGTGCTTACTATTTTTATATTGTACCTACTATATTATATTAATTATATTATATTATTATTTTAAAGTGTATCTTACTATATTTATACTGTATCTTACTACATTTACATTGTATCTTGCTATATTATATTATTGTATTATTTTAAAGTGTATCATATTACATTATATTATATTATATTATATATTATTTGATTATAAAGTGGATCTCACCATATCCACAGTGGATCTCACTACATTTATATTGTACCTTGCTATATTATATTATTATATTATTTTAAAGTGTATCATATTATATGATATTATTTTATTATATTATAAAGTGGATCTTCCTATGTCCGCACCGGATCTCACTGCATTTATATTGCATCATATTACATTATATTATATTATATTATATTATATTATATTATATTATATTATATTATATTTATTATAAAGTGGCCCTTCCTACGTCCGCACCGGATCTCGCCGCGTTTATATTGTATTATATTACATTATATTATATTTTATTTTATTTATTTTATTTTATTATTTTATTTTATTTATTTATTTTATTTATTTTATTATAAAGTGGCCCTTCCTCCGTCCGCACCGGATCTCGCCGCGTGCCCGTCGCCCTCGCCGCCCGCACCCCGCACCCTCCGGCCTCTGCTCCCTCTACGTCACTTCCGGTCCCCCCTGCGTCTGCATCGATCGCCGATCGCCTCTATTGATACTGCATCGCACCATCCGAGGGCCTCGGGCTGGCCACCCACTTCCCCTCGTGCACGCAGCAGGCTCCCAGCGACCCCCAGAACCCGCTCTCCACCCGGAAAGGGGGTCCCTTTGGCTTTAAAAGTGATTTTTCGGGGACCCGGGCGGGTATCTCATGCAGGAGATACCCAGGTCCCTGCGTGGTGCTTTTGGGGGGACCGTGTGCAAACTGCCGGGCAGTGCAGGGGGAGATTGGGGGGCCCCCGATTCCATGCACAGCCCCCCACCATCCCCCACCCCCTCAGCTTCCCCCCAAAAAGCCACGAGTCCCCCCAAAACACAGAGAAACGACAGGGCTCGGAACAGCTCCCTTTGCTCAAGACCTGCATTTGGCAAACAGGTGCCCACACTCAGGGGACACTTGCCATTGGCCACCCCGTCCCCCCCTTAAGTTTTGGGGTAACAGAGGTGACTTGGACCCCAGAGAGTCCAGCCCTCGAGGCCTAAAGCCACAGACAACGCACAAGGGGCCACACGATGGGAATAAACGGAAAGGGCAGCTGGCATTTCCTCGGGGATCTCGCTAAAAAAAATAAAAAAAATAAAAATAATCATAAAAATCCCCAAAACACCCCAAATAGTCAAGGCTCACATCGACGCGGCACAAATGCTCGCACTTGCCGGCTGTGGAATGACAGGAGGAGAGAAGAAAAAACAGCATTTTTCTGACGATTGTTCGATCCCAAAGGCCTGCTTGTCTCACATCCGCGTCCGTGTGAAGCGTTTATGGGACACAACGCTGCTATTTTGTGGTGAATTCATTTGCTCGACAAAATAACCTTTTTTATTAAAAGAAATATATTTTTTATTGATTTTTTACAGAGAGGAAGGGAGAGGGATAGAGAGTTAGATACATTGACAAGAGAGAAGCATCGATCAGCTGCCTCCTGCACGCCCCCCACTGGGGATGTGCCCGCAACCAAGGTCCATGCCCTTGACCGGGAATCGAACCCAGGACCCTTCAGTCCGCAGGCTGACGCTCTATCCACTGAGCCACACCGGTTAGGGCTAAAATAATCTTTTAATCTATATCTATCTATTGCGGGTCGAGAGCGAGAGCGAGATCGAGAGGAGCGAGCCGGGAGCGAGCGAGCGGCGAGCGAGAGCGAGAGCGCTAGGAGAGGAGAGCGAGAGCGTAGCGGTGTGCAGAGTGGAGCAGCTAGAGCGATAGCGAGGCGAGAGCGATAGAGCGAGTGCTGAGAGCGCGCGCGGAGCGAGATCGAGACAGCAGAGCGATATCGAGAGCGAGATGTAAGCGGTGCTGATCGATTGCTATCTCTATATCTATCTCTATATCTATATGATATCTTATCTCAGCTATATCTATATCTATATCATCTCGATATCTGATCTATATCTATCTCTATACTATTTTTTTTTTTTTTTGTATATCTATATCTATATCTATCTGTATCTATCTCTATATCTATTATCTATATCTATATCTATATCTATATCTATATTCTATCTCTATATCTATATCTATATCTATATCTATATCTATCTATATCTATATCTATATCTATATCTATATCTATATCTATTCTATATCTATATCTATATCTATCTATATCTATATCTATATCTATATCTATATCTATATCTATATCTATATATATCTATGTCTATGTCTATATCTATACTGTATCTATCTATATCTATATCTATATCTATATCTTATCTATATCTATATCTATATCATCTATATCTATATCTATATCTATATCTATATCTATATCTATATCTATATCTATATCTATATCTATATCTATATCTATATCTATATCTATATCTATATCTATATCTATATCTATATCTATGTCTATATCTATACTGTATCTATCTATATCTATATCTATCTATATTGATTTCAGAGAGGAAGGGAGAGAGACAGAAATATCAATTATGAGACTCATGCATCGGCCGCCTCCTGCACACCCCACCCTGGGGATCAAGCCCTCAACCCCCGGCAGGTGCCCTTGACCGGGAATCGAACCCGTGACCTCCTGGTTCCTAGGTTGACGCTAACCACTGAGCAACACCGGCCGGGCATCTACCGACCCCCCTGTAATGACTCCCGTGGCTTTTGGGTTTCATCACAACCGGGGACAGACTCCCCGGGAATTCGTCGACATGGACACGGAGGGGAACCGGTTCATTCGAGACCCAAATAGACGTCCCCTGTGACGACCGAGCTTGTCCACAAGGCCAGGTTCGATTTCATATACAGGGGTTCCCCCCTCGTCCTCCCTCCTCCCCCCAAAATTATGTATATATCAGTGATGGCGAGCCTTTTGAGCTCGGGCGTGCCAGCATTTTGAAAAACCCTCACTTAACTCTGGTGCCGTGTCACCTAGAGAAAATGTTTTGATCTTTGCAACCGTAGTCAGACAAAGACGTATATGTTGGATATTTATTCTATGTATTTAAATGCCATTGAACAAAGAAAAATCAACCAAAAAAAAAAAATGAGTTCACGTGTCACCTCTGATACGCGTGCCATAGGTTTGCCATCACTGGTATATAGATAGATAGATATATAGATATATAGATATATATAGATAGATATATAGATATATATAGATATAGATATAGATATAGATATATATAGATATATAGATATAGATATAGATATAGATATATAGATCTATAGATCTATAGATAGATATAGATATAGATATAGATATAGATATAGATATAGATATATAGATCTATAGATATAGATATAGATATATAGATATATAGATCTATAGATATAGATATAGATAGATATATAGATATATAGATATATAGATGATATATAGATATAGGTAGATATAGATATATAGATATATAGATATATAGATATAGATATACATATATAGATATATAGATATATAGATATATAGATATATAGATATATAGATATATATAGATATATAGATATATAGATATATAGATATATAAATATAGATATATAGAAATATAGATATAAATATATAGATATAGATATATAGATATATAGATACAGATAGATATATAGATAGATATATAGATATATAGATATAGATATAGATACAGATATAGATATAGATATAGATATAGAGATATAGACATATAGATATATAGATATATAGATATAGATATGTATAGATATATATAAAGATATATAGATATAGAATATATAAACATACATACACACTTTGAATAATGACGCATGCCAATGGCTTAAATCTGAACAGAAACACGCATGAAGCCATACTGTATTCACACACACACACACACACACACACACATATATATTTTGTGTTTGGAGGCTGGATGGTTTCAGAGAATTTCTTTCTATTTTCCTAAGCGTCCAGCCCACCGTCCTTTATTTTTATTTTTTTAATTGTTTTATGGCTGAAAGTATTACAGAGAGCATTGCATATGTCTCCTTCCCCCCCCCCCCCCCCCGACCCTCCCTGGCCTCCCCTACCCCCCGTGTCTTGTGTCCATTGCTTTTGCTGATCTGCATGCACACAAGCCCTTCGGTTGATCTCTTACCCCCCCCCCCCCGGCCTTCCCGCTGTAGTTTTTATTATTTTTATTTTTATTTTTTTTTTTAGCCGGAGCTTCTGCAAATAGGAGATGCTAATTGGATGCTACGAACGTGCCTCCATCCTGATGCATCCGGTCCCGTTTGCAGGGAGGGAGGGAGGGAGGGAATTCAAGTTGCAACAATGTTGCAACCTTTCCAGCTGCAACAATGTGTCCGAGCAGCACGTCGGCAAGCGATACAATGTCCTGCATTGGGGGGGGGGGGGGGGGGTTGCTGATTACATTAGAGAGAGAGAGAGAGGCATGGGTGCAAGCACGGATGTTGGGGCGCTCCGGGCTGGCCAGGGGAGCACCCTCACCTCCCCCTCTGCCCCCCCAAAGGTCGCGGACCCCTAATCAGGGCCCCTCCGCCCGCCCCCTCCGCCCTCAGTCGCGGCGGACCTGATTATCCATCAATTTATGGGTCTCCCGCAACCCCTGGCCTCGGATTCCCCGTAATATCTCCTGACAGCTTTTCAGGGGAGGCGGCTGATGTGCGAGGCAGGAAGTGCAAGAGGGAGGGGGGGCGCTGGCTGCACCCCCATTCTCCAACCCCCCCACCCCACCCCCCCATGGTCCATCCGAGACCTCTGGCTGCAGAGAAGCGAGCCAGCAAGGGGGTTGCCATGGCAACGTGCCCCACAGCGGTGAGGAGACGCGGTAAAGGAGTTTTGTGATGATTTCAATGAAGTTGTGTGTGGGGGGTTTTTTTTTTTTTTCTTCTTCCTTTTTTAAAAATTTATTTATTTATTTTATGTTTGGGGGGGTCTTTCTTAGTTTCCAACTTGATTGTGCGGGTTTTGGGGTGGTTTTTTTTTTTTAAAACGGATTCGTCCCTAAGTGAGGTCTTGATGGGGATATAGGGGTGTGGGGGGCCCCAATGCAAGGATTTCCCCCCCCCCAAAAAAAGGAGTTTTATAGTTTTATGGTTATTGCAACGAAGTTTCTTTTTTCTTCTTATTTTCCAACTTGATTGTGCGGGTTTTTTTTTTTTTTAACGGATTCGCCCTTAAATGAGGTCTTGCTATGAAGACGGGTATCCAAATGCAAGGGTGCCCCCCCCCCAATAGTTTTATGATTATTATTTTTTTTAAATATATTTTATTGATTTTTTACCGAGAGGAAGGGAGAGGGAGAGAGAGTTAGAAACATTGATGAGAGAGAAGCATCGATCAGCCGCCTCCTGCACGCCCCCCACTGGGGATGTGCCCACAACCGAGGTCCATGCCCTTGGCCGGAATTGAACCCGGGACCCTTCAGTCCGCAGGCCGACGCTCTACCCACTGAGCCACACCGGCCGGGGCTGTTTGATGATTATTGCAACGGGATTTCCTTCTTCTTCTTCTTCTTCTTCTTCTTCTTCTTCTTCTTCTTCTTCTTCTTCTTCTCTTCTTCTTCTTCTTCTTCTTCTTCTTCTTCTCTCTCTTCTTCTTTCTTCCTTCTCTTCCTTCCTTTTCTTCTTCCTTCCTTCCTTCCTTCCTTCCTTCCTTCCTTCCTCCTTCCTTCCTTCCTTCCTTTCTTTCTTTCTTTCTTTCTTTCTTTCTTTCTTTCTTTCTTTCTTTCTTTCTTTCTTTCTTTCCTTCTTGTTTTCACACTAGAGGCCCAGTGCATGAAATTTGTGCACAGGAGGAGGGGGGGGAAGGGTGTCCCTCAGCCCAGCCTGCACCCTCTCCAACTGGGATCCCTCTTGTAATCTGGGACAGCTGGCTCCTAACCGCTCACCTGCCTGCCGACCTGATCGCCCTTAACTGCCCCTCCTGATTGCCCCTAACTACCCTCCCCTGCCGGCCTGATCGCCCCCAACTGCCCCCCTGCTGGCCTGATCGCCCCCAACTGCCCCCCCCCCCGCTGGCCTGATCGCACCCATCTGTCCCCCCTGCCGGCCTGATCACCCCCAACTGCCCCTCCCTGCCGGCCTGATCGCCCCTACCCACCTCTGCCTCGGCCGTACCACCATGGCTTTGTCCGGAAGGACGTCCGGAAGGCCTCCCGGTCTAATTTGCATATTACCCTTTCATTAGCATAGATTTCATTGTGCTGGTTTTGAAAGGACTCGTCCCTCCATGAGGTCTTGGTAAGGATCTAGGTGCCCAAATACAGGGGTGTCCCAGCCCCCCAAATAGTTTGATGATTATTTCAACGACTTTTTCTTTTTCTTTTCCTTCTTATTTTCCAACTTGGTCATGTGGGTTTCTCATCGATTCGTCCCCAAATGAAGTGTCGATAGGGATCTAGGTACATAGGCGCCCCAGTATAAGGCTGTCCCCCCCCAAAAAATACAGTTTTATGATGATTGCAATGAAGTTTTCTTTTCTTTTCTTTTCTTTTTTTTAACTTTCAAGTTATTTTTGAACTTGGTCATGTGGGTATTTCATGGATTCATCCCCAAATGAGGTCTTGATAGAAATAGGGGTGCCCCAATACAAGAGTGTCCCCCCCCAAATAAATAGTTTTATGTTATTTCAATGAAGTTGCAGGTTCGATCCCTGGTCAGGGCACATACAAGAATCAACCAGTGGCCCTAGCTCAGTGGTCGGCAAACTGCGGCTTGCGAGCCACATGCGGCTCTTTGGCCCCTTGAGTGTGGCTCTAGCACAAAGAGCTGCATGTGGCTAGCGAGCCGCAGTTTGCCGACCACGGCCCTAGCTGGTGTGGCTCAGTGGATAGAGCATCAGCCTGCAGACTGAAGGGTCCCGGGTTTGATTCCGCTCAGGGCACGTGCCTGGGTTGTGGGTTCGATCCCCAGTGTGGGGCGTACAGGGGGCAGCCGATCAATGATACTCTCTCATCATGGATGTTTCTCTCTCTCTCTCCCTTCCTCTCTGAAATAAATTAAAAAAATATATATATGTATATACTAGAGGCCCAGTGCACGAAATTCATACAAGGGTCGGGTCCCTAGGCCTGGCCAATGATCAGGGCTGATCAGGGTCTTCCAGCTGCCGGCTAAGGCCTTCCTTCGATCCGCACTGCCCCCTGGTGGTCAGTGCATGTAACAGCAAGCGATCAAACTCCTCAGGGGACAATTTGCATATTAGGCTTTTATATAGAGAAACTAGAGGCCCGGTGCACGAATTCGTGCACCAGTGGGGTCCCTTGGCCTTGCTTGTGGGATGGGGCCAAAACCTGCTCTCCTACATCCCCCAAGGGGTCCTGGATTCTGAGAGGGTCCAGGCCAGGCCGAGGGACCCACTGGTGCACGATCGGGGCCAGGGAGGGACCGTGGGAGGGATCCAGGGCATGTCCGGCCCGTCTCGCCCTGTCCTGATTGGCCGGACCCCAGCAGCAAGCTCACCTACCAGTCAGAGGGTCTGCCCCCTGGTGGTCAGTGCACGTCATAGCGACTGATCGACCCGTCGACTGTCTGCCCCCTGGTGGCCAGTGCACGTCACAGCGACTGGTCGACCAGTAGACTGTCTGCCCCTGGTGGTCAGTGCACGTCACAGCGACTGGTCGACCAGTAGACTGTCTGCCCCTGGTGGTCAGTGCACGTCACAGCGACTGGTCGACCAGTAGACTGTCTGCCCCCTGGTGGTCAGTGCACGTCACAGCGACTGGTCGACCAGTCAGACTGTCTGCCCCTGGTGGTCAGTGCACGTCACAGCGACTGGTCGACCAGTAGACTGTCTGCCCCTGGTGGTCAGTGCACGTCACAGCGACTGGTCGACCAGTAGACTGTCTGCCCCCTGGTGGCCAGTGCACGTCACAGCGACTGGTCGACCAGTAGACTGTCTGCCCCTGGTGGTCAGTGCACGTCACAGCGACTGGTCGACCAGTAGGACTGTCTGCCCCTGGTGGTCAGTGCACGTCACAGCGACTGGTCGACCAGTAGACTGTCTGCCCCCTGGTGGCCAGTGCACATCACCGCGACTGGTCGACCAGTAGACTGTCTGCCCCTGGTGGTCAGTGCACGTCATAGCGACTGGTCGACCGGTTCACTGTCTGCCCCTGGTGGTCAGTGTACGTCATAGCGCGCGTATGCATATCATTTGCATATTACGCTGTGATTGGTTGCACGGACGACCGGACACTTAGCATATTAGGCTTTTATTAGAGAGGATATTGTTCGCCTCCTGGACCTTCCTCCCTCCGGTGAGTTCTCGGGGCTGACACGCCGTGGATCCGCGAGAGACGCCTCCCGTCACACTGAGACGGTTCCCCACCATCGTTATTTCCCGCAGACGGACAAGCCCGCGGACTATTTCTGGGAGCCGCGCCCGGGGCGATAACGATGCTTTTCCCCAGGGACCCGCCTGTCTGCTCTCAGGATGCCGGTCCCACGTGGCTACCCATCAAGGGACAGCCCCAGACAAATGCTTCTCGAGGGGCCGTCGCCCCCAATCAGCTCCTTGGTCTATCCCGCGCTGTCCCTGACGCTCCCGGCCCCATTTTAACGTTCCCCGGTGACCAGTGGCACGGATCTCGGGGACCGTTGTTGTGTCATTTCTGTGCAGAACAAGCCCAGAGCTGTCAGGGGGGGCTACTGTCATGGGAGGGAGGAGGGGGGGACGTGCCTGTCAAAGGTGCCGTGGAAATTACTCAGGGAGGAGGGGAGACGGTGGCATTACAAAGCCGCGAGGAGTGCTGGCCGGTGTGGCTCAGTGGTTAGAGCGCCGGCCCGCAGACCGAAGGGTCCCGGGTTTGAGTCCCGGTCAAGGGCACAGGCCAGGGTTGCAGGCTCAATGCCCAGTAGGGGGCGTGCAGGAGGCAGCCGGTCCATGATTCTGTCTCATCGTGGATGTTTCTCTCTCTCTCTCCCTCTCCCTTCCTCTCTGAAATGAATAAAAATATATTTTAAAAATACAATAAAATATCTCCGTGGATTCAGGACTGGGAAGGGCAATCTACTCGACAGTTAGGGGCTCAGGGACAGTGTCCCCCCAAAACCCGAAGGCAGATCTCTAGACTGGAATCGATCAAAGTCCCCCCCCTCCCGGCCCTTGGCCCCCCCACATCGGGCCTGGGGTCCTGGGGTCCTGGGGAGGGAGGCTGCTATGTGAGAAAGCAAACCCATGAGCTCATCTCCACTTTCTGAGGCTTCAGGGGACAACCCCGCAGGATGGGGGGGTTCGTGGGCACCTCATTTTTGGGGGCAACGTTTTCATAGAGGCACCCCATTTTGGTGCCTCTGAAAAGTAAGGAGGCGTTGAAGATGTGGGGACCCTGGATTGATGGCTAAGGACAGCCCTGGGGCAGCTCAGACATGGGGATCGCTGGAAGGGATAGAGAGATAGATGATAGATAGATAGATAGATAGGGTGTCCCAAAATTCACGCAAGAAGTAATTTTGATGGAAAACACAGATTTATAATTAAAAACTGTAAATTTTTTATTGATTCATAAAGGACACAGTCTAGGGTTTATGGATGGAACAGCACATCGGGTCCATGGCCTCCCCGGCTTTGCTGGCACAGACGCAAAGCCGCGGTCTCCATTGGTCTTCCCTGTCCCTGCTCCTGGGCCATCATTGGTCCTTGGTGATGCTGATCGAATCGAAGGGATTGACATCCAAGGGCAACAGATATTAGAATCTGATTCAATAAACCCAGTCAAATCAGGCTTTCATGTTCTATTGCCGTTGTTGTGAATGCTCACGCAGAATTCAAATCTTGCGTGAATTCTGGGACACCCTATAGATCCATATAGATAAACGCATGGACAATGGATGGACAATATATGGGGACCCCCCCACCGCCCGTTTCTGCAGCCGCTGTCACTCGGGGTGTCACCGGGGCCCGTGGGAAAGCGCACCGGCCTCGCGCACGCCCGTCTGACATGAAGGGAGGAGAATTACAGCAATTACCGCGTCTCTGCTCTTGTCATTCACGCCAGTGCCTGCCCAGCCTGACGTTTCTGCCTGTGGCGCTTCCTCACACGGGGCGTCGGAGGCAAAACAAAAATAGACTCCTCTCCGGAGAAGGGTTGTTCCGGGGCCGGGAGGCGGGAGGCAGCGGCTTTTCAAACTGGGGGGAGGGAGGGGGTCGGCGTTGTCTGCTTCTGCGTCTGGTCACCCCTCAGAGGCTGTTTATTTGTGCAACGCGGTGTGTGCACGGAGGGTGTGAGGTGGAGAGTGTGCAGGGGAGGGCGGTTAGGGGCGATCAGGCCTGCAGGGGAGGGCAGTTTGGGGGCGATCAGGCTGGCAGGGGAGGGGAGTTAGGGGCGATCAGGCCGGCAGGGGAGGGCAGTTGGGGGCGATCAGGCCGGCAGGGGAGGGCAGTTGGGGCGATCAGGCGGCAGGGAGGGCAGTTAGGGGGATCAGGCCAGCAGGGGAGAACAGTTGGGGGCGATCAGGCCAGCAGGGGAGGGCGGTTAGGGGTGATTAAGCCGGCAGGGGAGGGCAGTTGGGGGCGATCAGGCCGGCAGGGGAGAGCAGTTAGGGGCGATCAAGCCGGCAGGGGAGGGCAGTTGGGGGCGATCAGGCGGCAGGGGAGGGCAGTTAGGGGGATCAGGCCGGCAGGGGAGGGCAGTTAGGGGCGATCAGGCAGGCAGGGGAGAGCAGTTAGGGGCGATCAGGCAGGCAGGGGAGAGCAGTTAGGGGCGACCAGGCAGGCAGGGGAGAGCAGTTAGGGGCGATCAGGCCGGCAGGGGAGGGCAGTTAGGGGCGATCAGGCCGGCAGGGGAGAGCAGTTAGGGGTGATCAGGCCGGCAGGGGAGAGCAGTTAGGGGCAATCAGGCCGGCAGGGGAGGGCAGTTGGGGGCGATCAGGCCGGCAGGGGAGGGCAGTTAGGGGCGATCAGGCCGGCAGGGGAGGGCGGTTAGGGGCGATCAGGCCGGCAGGGGAGGGCGGTTAGGGGCGATCAGGCCGACAGGGGAGAGCAGTTAGGGGCGATCAGGCCTGCAGGGGAGAGCAGTTAGGGGTGATCAGGCCTGCAGGGGAGGGCAGTTAGGGGCCATCAGGCTGGCAGGGGAGAGCAGTTAGGGGTGATCAGGCAGGCAGGGAAGAGCTGGTAGGGGCGATCAGGCAGGCAGGCAGGTGAGTGGTTAGGAGCCAGCATTCCCGGATTGTGAGAGTTATGTCCGACTGCTGGTCCCGGGCCTAAACCGGCAGTCGGACATCCCCTGAGGGGTCCCGGATTGGAGTGGGTGCCGGCCGGGCTGAGGGACCCCCCCCCCCCATGCACGAATTTCATGCACTGGACCGCTAGTCCGGCAATCATCACAGTCAGGATCCCTTGGTGAAGGACTATGATTCTCAGAGTGTTTTCCTGAGATTCCCTTAAAAACGCCCCCAAAGGGAGCATTGGGTGCTGCTTCCGGATCCTTCTCTCCCTTCCCCAGGCTCCCCAAGCCGTGTCCATTTCCGCGTGTTCTAACCCCAAATGCTGAGTCCAAGAGCGTGTCCCGCGGGAGTCACGGGTGCTCACCTGTGGTGTCTGCAGACGGTGTGTCTGCTCACCTCCGGCTTCCGCCACAAGACAGGGCCCTGCTGACGGAACACTGCTCCCTTCTTCTCCGAATGAGAAATCAATCATTCCTGCCCCTTTTGATCCAAAATTCATGCAGCCAGCACCCCTTTCCTCTTGCAATACCTGGTGTTGGATCTGCACAGACAGAGGACACCTTTGAAGCACAGGTGTCTCTCACCTGCACCCCCAGCTCCTGGCACAGGTGTCTCTCACCTGCACCCCCAGCTCCTGGCACAGGTGTCTCTCACCTGCACCCCCAGCTCCTGGCACAGGTGTCTCTCACCTGCACCCCCCAGCTCCTGGCACAGGCATATCCATGCTCAACAGATGTTGGGGCGCATGTCTTTGGGGCCAGAAGTGGTGAGTGAATGAAGGAACGAATGAATTGCATCCAGGGCCGCCTTCGCCTGCTCGCGCCCCCGGAGGCCTGGCACCCTCTGTCCACACCTGGCCTCACGGAGTCCAGTGCTTTGCGCTCCCCATACACCTCGTACCTTCCCCGCTGGGAGGGCCGATGACAGGTTTTGCGTGTCCCTCGGGCCCCCAGAACTCGCAGCGCGCAGCAGAAGGTGGCCAGGTCAGTGCGCGGGGACCGGGCCTGGCAGATTCTGGGTCGAGCGGCCAACTCCTACTTCTGTTCTCATCCACAGCAGGACACAGGGTCCTCGTGTCGTGCCCCCTCCCCCCTGTCCTGCCCCCCTTCCTGCCCTCTCCCCTCCTCACCCCCCTCCCCACCCAGTGCGCGCGCGCCTGCACCCCTCCCCACGCACAGTCCGCGCTGGAGGGGGGCGGGGCGCGGGGGAGGGTGGTTGGCGGTGCCGAGCGCAGAGGTGGCCTCCTGGCCTGTGTCCAGCCAGGGCCGAGCTCAGCCCTCTAGCCCCAAGCTACGCCTCGGGCCAGGAGGCTGAGCCTCCATGGCGAGGCCAGAGGCAGGCGCGGGTAGCATTCCCTCCCCCCTGCGCCCTGGGGGGCCCTACCCCCGGCTCTCTGGCGGGCGGGGGTTCCTGCGCTTCGGCTCCCCAATTAGCCTGCTCCCCACATCCCCAAACCTGTGCCTCCCCCACCCCGCCCTGTGCTCCCGCCTCCTCCCCCCTCCAGCCTGCAGAAAACCCATTCTTTCCATTTCTCTCTTCCCAGCGGTAGCCTGGCAAGCGACTCAGGGTGTTTAGAGAACATGGGGTACACCCCCTGCCCCTGCCCCCTCCCCACTGTCAACCCTGGGCGGTCAGCGTGGATGCCTCATTGGGGGGGGGGCATGAATGGGTCCCTGGATAGAGGCAGTATAAGCCCCCTTCCCACCGAGGACTGATGAATGACCCTCCCCCCCCCCCCGTTTCTTGGGGGTTACCCATGGGGTAAGCGAGGCCTGTGGTTTGACAGTGAACTTGGGGGAGGGACGCGCGCAGTGTCTGGGTGGCAGAGACAAGCTGTGACCTCCGCGTGCGCCCTGGGAGGCCGCTCCGGGGTGGGGGGTCCCCAGGGGCCTTGGGGTTACCGGGATGGGGGCATTGGGCCCCCAAATTCTTAGGGACCCCCTCCCCTCAGCGCCCTGACGCCTGCGCGCCCCCAGATGAGCTGTGGGCACGTACACTGGGGCCTGTTTTCTGAGGGCTGTTGGGTTCCAGGGCAGCCCCAGAGGTGGGGGTTTGGGGAGGGGGGGTCGCTATGTGCCTTCTGCAGAAATCGGGCTCCCCAATTTCCAGGAGGAGGAGGAGGGAGGACAGATGGCCCTTCCCTGGAATATATTTTTTTTTCCCCTAAAGATATTGGTACCTGGAAGTCGAAGCCAACGGAAGGCACTGCTGGAGCGCAGAGCGCAGAGGTTTCCGGATGTGCCAAGCCCTTCAGCGTAATAACCATCAGGCTTCCCTGAGTTGGGATGGACCAACCCCCTGCCAAGTTTGGGCGGGGAGCCGAGGAGGGTGCACCAGAGAAGCTCCATATGCGCCTGGCACCGGAGCCTGCACCGGGGGCTGAAGGCATCGCGCGCGCGCGCACGGGCACCGGTCCAACCAACAGGGCCCCGCGGGGACAGCGCCCTGGGCGCGCCGCGTGCGCACCCGGGAGGCCTGCGACCCGCTGTCAGCAGCACCAGCACCAGCACCAGCACCAGCGGGCCTGGCGGACGCCAGCTTCCCGCCCAGGGGCCGCTGTCCGCGCGGGAGAAAGAAAGTCTGGCTGCCTCGCTCTCTCTCTCTCTCTCTCTCCCTCGCTCGTGTCTTCGTCGCTTCCATTTGCATTTGGAAATTGGAGGAATGGTTCTTCCGTTTGTTTTTTTCCTCCCCCGGATCCAGCTTCTTTCCCCAAAGCGCTGGGTAGGGGTGGGGGTGAGGGGGGAACCCTGTGCGTAAAAGGGAGGCGGATTTGGAGAGGTGGTGCGTGCGCCGCGGGCAGGAAGAAGTTAGGACTGAGCCCTGACCCCCTCCCCCCCCCCAAAAAAGAGGGAATCAAATCCAAACACACCCCATGTTGATGGATTCTTCGGGACATTTAATGACTGAGAAATTGCTCCCCAAGCGCGTGTAGGAAGGAGATGGCTGTATGGTTGGTTTGGTGCGGGAGGGGGGGGAGGGGAGAGGCTCCAGAAAAAAACCCAAAACCCACAAAAACCCCACGACCCTTCCTTGAGGTGTTTGCCATCCGTGCTCAACGGCCTGGTTTCCTGCAAAAAAATAAATAAATAAAAATAATGTTTTTCCTTCAATTAAACAGACAGTGAGGGTCCCGCGATTCAGTCAAGTTTGATGGGGACCGTATGCGCCAAAGTACAGGGCGAGGGAGGAGGCGGCAAAAAAAGGGGCGAGGAAATGTCGCAGGCAGCAAATCGCGCTGCTTCCTACAAAATATATGGTTATTATTATTATTATTATTAATTATTTTTGCATGGGTGGCTAGCTTAGGACACCCTCTCTCCCCTCCCCTCCTGCCTCTCCTGACACACATACATCCTGGGATTTCTGGCCAAAGGGAGGCCAAATGGAAGAGAAATAACCCTGCATTTTTTTTTTTTCTCTTTTCTAGGCAAAGCCCTGACTACTATTGGAGATGTCGCCCTGGCCGCCAGAACCCATCTCGTCCGTCCAGGAGTTTGGAAACACTCACAGGATCTCGTGGGTCCCTGGCTGCCCCCAGTAAGACAGGTGACAAATGCAGGTTTTTACAGGGAAAACAGCCAGGCGGAGGGCGGGGGAGGGAGAAACGTATGAAGACTTTCCTGTGAATTGCTGACCCCGATCCATCGATCGATCTATAGGGATAAATATTTAATGGGCGGGGAGGGCCGGGGCGGCGATTGTGGTTAAAACGGCTCATGGATCAGCGGAAAGAAAGAAAGAAAGAAAAAAATACAACAATGACCCAGGAACGGTCTCCGGTTTGTGGATTTTTAATTAATAAGAAAAGGGTCGTTGGAATGACAGGCCCTGAGGGAAGAGGCAATTCCGGATCCTGTTTGCTTCCTGGATTTCTGGGGGCACAGTGTGTGTGTGTGTGGGGGGGGTCCTGGTTGGGGACAGGGATCTGGGGGGGACAGGGATCTGGGGGGACAGGGATCTGGGGGGACAGGGGTCTGGGGGGATAGGGATCTGGGGGGACAGGGATCTGGGGGACAGGGATCAGGGGGACAGGGATTGGGGGGACAGGGATCTGGGGGGACAGGGATCTGGGGGGACAGGGATCTGGGGGGGACAGGGATCTGGGGGACAGGGATCAGGGGGACAGGGATTGGGGGGACAGGGATCTGGGGGGACAGGGATCTGGGGGGACAGGGATCTGGGGGGGACAGGGATCTGGGGGACAGGGATTGGGGGGACAGGGATCTGGGGAGGACAGGGATCTGGGGGGACAGGGATCTGGGGGGACAGGGATCTGGGGGGGACAGGGATCTGGGGGGACAGGGATCTGGGGGGCAGGGATCTGGGGGGACAGGGATCTGGGGGGGACAGGGATCTGGGGGGACAGGGATCTGGGGGGACAGGGACTGGGCAGGGGATGGCCCCCCATTCCCACCCCCCAGTCCTGTGGGAGCAAAGCCAAGGCTGCCCTTCAGAGCTCAGGGCTGGGATTGGGTTTAAATTTAAAGGACGGACATTCCCGGGTCGAGAGCAGCTCTGTCCCCCTGGGCCCACGACGGGGGAGGGAACACCTGGCCGGTCAGTACGTGGCAGGAATGAAATAAAGCGAATGTTAAATATTGACGGATGCAGGGAGCCCCTCTCTTAGTGGGGCGGGGGGGAGAGAGACCAAGGGGAGGGGAGAGAGAGAGAAGCACCACTCATTAAAATTCTCCCTGACGCCCATATCCAAAGCCAGATGGTTTTATAAGATCCAAAAACAACGCCCCTGTCCACTGCTGCCCCTTGGGGGGTGTCTCTCCGGCCTGGGGTGCCCCCCACCCCCGGTTTCCTGGGGACCCAGGGTGGGCCTGGAGCCTGTGGGCATCTTCGTTGAACGCCCAGGACTTTCATGTTGATGTTCTAGCCCATTTCTCTCCTGCAAATGGGGGCGAGGAGGGGGGAGCCCCCAAAGGAAACAGGGAAGGAGACGAACCCCTTCACCACCAGCAGCACCTGGGTCCTGCCTGCTCTCACCACTCTGGCCAGCAGGGTGCATCCAGGAAAGGCCTGTTCTAACCCTTCTCAATGGCTCTTGGGACCATAAGGCCATGCTTGCTGGCTCAGCCGGGGTCCTGGGTCCTGGGGTGAGGTGGGGTGAGGGGGCGACACCTCCAGCTTGGAAACAGCCACCCTGTCCAGGGCCTCATCTGAGGACAGGTCCCCAGAATTTGTGGGGGGCAGGGAGACTGAGCCAGGTTGGAGGGGGCGAGGGGCAGGTGCCTGTGAGCCCTGGGGATGGGGTGTCTGGAAGGGGACGCCTCCCTATGGGGCCCCGTGCTGGCCTTTTGGGGTGCACCCCCTGGAGGGGCCTCAGAACCCCACTCTGACTGGGGGGGTGCTCACTTCTCCCCCCCACACCCCACTGGGTGCTTGGCTGTTTGCTGCAAACTCCAGGAGCGAATTTTTTGTTTCAAAACAACGCAGCCTCCCTCCTCTTTCATCCCCCCTCAGACAAGCTCTCCTGGCATTTTTTTTTTTAATTTTTCTTTTTATTGAATTTTTGTGGAAACTCCAGGGTGAAGAGGGACTCCTCGCCTGTCTGGACAGCTGGGCACGAAAAGGCCGGAACCTTATAGTAAGTCCTGGCTGCGAACCCAGAACCGGTACAAACTCCGGCGTGTGTGCAAGGCCGTTTATTCCAGAAAGCAGACCCTGTGAGTTACGCTCATCCCCCCGCTCTCTCCACCCCAGAACGTCTTTCTAGGGTGGTGGGTGTTTTTATTACTGGGAAACCCCATTTGGGCTCGGGCCGCCTGTGGCTGGGTCCAATCAGGAAGGTAGGGTTGCATCCTACAAGGTGTTTATTGAGAAGCCAGCCCACCAAGAAGACAGGGCATTTACAAGCATCAAATTCTGTCTCCCAGCAAGGTGCAGGGGGCAGGGGTACAAAGGGGAAAGGGCTGGGGTGCTACATGCAGCCCTGGGGGTCCAAAGACGTCAGCTGTTGTCCCTCGTCCTCAGGCGATGAGATGATGTGGACGAGATGATGTGGGTGAGATGATGTGGACGAGATGATGTGGACGAGATGATGTGGGTGAGATGATGTGGGTGAGACGATGTGGACGAGACGATGTGGACGAGACGATGTGGACGAGACAATGTGGACGAGATGATGTGGACGAGATGATGTGGGCGAGATGATGTTGGTGAGATGATGTGGGTGAGATGATGTGGGTGATATGATGTGGGTGAGATGATGTGGGCGAGACGATGTGGATGAGACGATGTGGGTGAGACGATGTGGGTGAGACGATGTGGACGAGATGATGTGGACGAGATGATGTGGGTGAGATGATGTGGGCGAGATGATGTGGGTGAGATGATGTGGACGAGATGATGTGGACGAGATGATGTGGGTGAGATGATGTGGGTGAGATGATGTGGGTGAGATGATGTGGGTGAGATGATGTGGGTGAGATGATGTGGACGAGATGATGTGGGTGAGATGATGTGGGTGAGATGATGTGGGCGAGATGATGTGGGTGAGATGATGTGGACGAGATGATGTGGGTGAGATGATGTGGGTGAGATGATGTGGATGAGATGATGTGGGTGAGATGATGTGGACGAGATGATGTGGGTGAGATGATGTGGGTGAGATGATGTGGACGAGATGATGTGGACGAGATGATGTGGGTGAGATGATGTGGGTGAGATGATGTGGGCGAGACGATGTGGATGAGACGATGTGGGTGAGATGATGTGGACGAGATGATGTGGGCGAGATGATGTGGGTGAGATGATGTGGGTGAGATGATGTGGACGAGATGATGTGGACGAGATGATGTGGACGAGATGATGTGGGTGAGATGATGTGGACGAGATGATGTGGACGAGATGATGTGGACGAGATGATGTGGGTGAGATGATGTGGGTGAGATGATGTGGACGAGATGATGTGGGTGAGATGGTGTGGGTGAGATGATGTGGGCGAGATGATGTGGATGAGATGATGTGGGCGAGATGGTGTGGGTGAGATGATGTGGGTGAGATGATGTGGACGAGATGATGTGGGTGAGATGGTGTGGGTGAGATGATGTGGGCGAGATGGTGTGGGTGAGATGATGTGGGTGAGATGATGTGGGCGAGATGGTGTGGGTGAGATGATGTGGACGAGATGATGTGGGCGAGATGGTGTGGGTGAGATGATGTGGGTGAGATGATGTGGGTGAGATGATGTGGGCGAGACGATGTGGATGAGACGATGTGGGTGAGATGATGTGGACGAGATGATGTGGGCGAGATGGTGTGGGTGAGATGATGTGGGTGAGATGATGTGGACGAGATGATGTGGGTGAGATGGTGTGGGTGAGATGATGTGGGCGAGATGATGTGGGTGAGATGATGTGGGTGAGATGATGTGGGCGAGATGGTGTGGGTGAGATGATGTGGACGAGATGATGTGGGCGAGATGGTGTGGGTGAGATGATGTGGGTGAGATGATGTGGACGAGATGATGTGGGCGAGATGGTGTGGGTGAGATGATGTGGGTGAGATGATGTGGACGAGATGATGTGGGCGAGATGGTGTGGGTGAGATGATGTGGGTGAGATGATGTGGGCGAGATGGTGTGGGTGAGATGATGTGGACGAGATGATGTGGGCGAGATGGTGTGGGTGAGATGATGTGGGTGAGATGATGTGGGTGAGATGATGTGGGCGAGACGATGTGGATGAGACGATGTGGGTGAGATGATGTGGACGAGATGATGTGGGCGAGATGGTGTGGGTGAGATGATGTGGGTGAGATGATGTGGACGAGATGATGTGGGTGAGATGGTGTGGGTGAGATGATGTGGGCGAGATGGTGTGGGTGAGATGATGTGGGTGAGACGATGTGGATGAGACGATGTGGGTGAGATGATGTGGACGAGATGATGTGGGCGAGATGGTGTGGGTGAGATGATGTGGGTGAGATGATGTGGACGAGATGATGTGGGCGAGATGGTGTGGGTGAGATGATGTGGGCGAGATGATGTGGGTGAGATGATGTGGGCGAGACGATGTGGATGAGACGATGTGGGTGAGATGATGTGGACGAGATGATGTGGGCGAGATGGTGTGGGTGAGATGATGTGGGTGAGATGATGTGGACGAGATGATGTGGGTGAGATGGTGTGGGTGAGATGATGTGGGCGAGATGGTGTGGGTGAGATGATGTGGGTGAGATGATGTGGGCGAGATGGTGTGGGTGAGATGATGTGGAGGAGATGATGTGGGCGAGATGGTGTGGGTGAGATGATGTGGGTGAGATGATGTGGACGAGATGATGTGGACGAGATGATGTGGACGAGATGATGTGGATGAGATGATGTGGACGAGATGATGTGGACGAGATGATGTGGGTGAGATGATGTGGGTGAGATGATGTGGGTGAGATGATGTGGACGAGATGATGTGGACGAGATGATGTGGGCGAGACGATGTGGATGAGACGATGTGGGTGAGACGATGTGGGTGAGACGATGTGGACGAGACGATGTGGGTGAGATGATGTGGACGAGATGATGTGGGTGAGATGATGTGGGTGAGATGATGTGGGTGAGATGATGTGGATGAGATGATGTGGACGAGATGATGTGGGCGAGACGATGTGGATGAGACGATGTGGGTGAGATGATGTGGGTGAGACGATGTGGACGAGATGATGTGGGTGAGATGATGTGGACGAGATGATGTGGGTGAGATGATGTGGACGAGATAATGTGTGTGAGATGATGATGAGATGATGTGGGTGAGATGATGTGGGTGAGATGATGTGGACGAGATGATGTTTTGACTCCTGGTGGGTCGGCCTGACCCTGGGTATCAGTTCCCTTTGCTGGATTCACAGCTGAGTCACCTCCCCCATCACTTCCCACAGGCCTTGCAAAGGAAACTTCAGAAAAACACAACCCCCTCCTCACCTAAGTACATGTGTTCCAAGATTTAAAATAGTAGGATTATTATTTTTTGTCAGATTCATTCAGGGGCTCTATCTATCAGATTTCAAGTCATTTTTAGGAATCGTAGATGCTCCCATTTCAACGCCCTGGAGGCACCCTAGCTAGCGCCCACATTCCCACCAGACACTACGAAGCTGTGAATTGCTATCCTGGCCTCCATCCTGGCCCTTCCTCCCTGTCCCAGGAAGCGCCTGAGAAGTTCCAACAAAGGCCCCATATCCCCCCAGAAGGGAGGGGTGTTTCCCCTTCCCCTCTCGCCTGCCCCCCCAAATGTACCATTTCACAGTGCACCGACCCTGTGATCTCGGGGAGCACCTTCAATTAGCAGAACTGCCTGGCAGGGAGGGTCCTTGTTTGGGGTAAAATATAAGGAAGAACATGAATAGTTGTCTGTCTTTAATTTTATTTATTATTTTTAAATTATATATATATTGATTATTAATTTGGGATGGCAAACCCACTTTGTCTTGTTCGTTCTGCTTTTATTTTTTAAATATAAATATATATATATCTTTATGGATTTCAGAGAGAGGAAGGGAGAGGGAGAGAAATATCTATGGTGAGAAAGAATCATGGATCAGCTCCCTTCTGCACGCCCCCTACTGGCGATCGGGTGCCCCACAGGGGGTAGGGGGGAATTGAACCTTGACCTACTGGTTCATATAGGTGAGCGGTTCTCAACCTGTGGGTCGCGACCCCTTTGGGGGTCCAACAACCCATTCCCAGGGGTCGCCTCAGACCGTCGGAAAACACATCTATAATCACATGTCGTTTTTGTGATTGATCACTATGCTTTCATGATGATCAATGTGTCACCATGAAAATCCATCCTGCAGATCAGATATTTCCATGACGACGCATAACAGCAGCCACATGACAGTGATGAGGTAGCCACGGAAATAATTTCATGGTTGGGGGTCCCCACAGCATGGGGAGCTGTATTCAAGGGCCGCGGCCTTAGGAAGGTTGAGAACCACGGATGTAGGTTGACCTCCAACCACTGAGCCACACCAGCCGGGCTGGTGTCTGTCTTTAAAACGGGGGGGTAAACTGTGCGCCACGGGCCCAGGAGACGAAGAGGAGTAGGTTGGGGAGATTCCTGGAAGGCCAGACCCAGGTCTGAGCAGGGTTCCCTGGGGAGTGGGGGTGGCGGGGAGGTGGGGGGGCAAGCTCGGGGTCCCCATCTCAGGTCTGGCAGGTTCCAGACCCTATGGATCTGCAGGGAAGGCCGGGTCCCTGTAGGTTTTTTTGGGGGGAGCGCAGCAGTTTGGGGGCTCACTCCCAGGTCCCTGGAGATCTGGCCTGTAGCCCCGAGGCCAGAGGCAGGCTCGGTGAGGGGAGAAAAGAGATCGTGCCGCTCAGAACCCCAGACCTTTGCCCTGGCCCAGATCCTCTCCATCATAGTCCCGTGTCCCCAAAGAAGACCTCCCTTGCAGGCGGGTTCCCCAGACTCGGTTGGGGCCCCAAGACGCGCGTTCCCATCCCCGCCTCCTCACCCCGGCCTGCTGTGGGGTGGCAAGGGTTGCCCACGCCTGGGCCGCCACGCGCCCGCCTCCCCCCCCCCCCCCCGCGCGCCCTGCCCCGCGCGCCGGGCTCCGGAGGCTGGAGGGCCCGGCGCGCGCGCCTCCTCCTCCCGATGCCTCCCGCCTGCATAATGGATGAGCGGAGATTTGTAATTCCGTGTGATACCCGCGCGCCGCCTCCTTCGCTTTGATTCGCGGGGCCGCGGCCGACAAAGACCTGTTTGTTCCGTGGCGAGGGCTCCCTTCTTCTTCGGTAGAGAGAGAGAGAGAGAGAGAGAGAGAGAGAGAGAGAGAGAGAGAGAGAGAGGCCGGCTGCTCTCCAATTCCCCCGGCTCCCCTCCGTGCGCTCTGAGCGCAGCACGCGGGGCTGAGCAGCTGGGACCCGGAGCGCAGAGGCGCGGGTGCCGTACAGCGCTCCCGGAGGAAGGATGAGGTCGGACGGGAGAGAGCGAGACAGAGAGAGAGAGAGAGAGAGAGAGAGAGAGAGAGAGAGAGAGAGAGAGAGAGAGATGGAGAGGAGGGAGGGAGGAAGAGAGGCAAGGAGGAAAAGCTAGGGTCTGTACCCTGCCTCTTGGGGAGACACCCCCCCCCCCCCCGCACATACACACCCCAATCTCTCTCCACACTTGGATGAGAGAAACTGGATCCCTGGGTCCCAAAGGCAAGACGCCTGGGCATTTTCCTCTCTTTCTTATAAAAATTATATATTGCAGCCGTTCCCAGCCCGGCTCCCCGAGAAATATAACCAATTTGGTGCCTGGGATGGATCGGTTGTTAGTGACCCGGATCCTACAGCGGTGAGCACCCCCCTCCCCTCCCGGGGATAGGACCACCCCTGCTCAGTTTGGAAAACTCTCCTAATCCTGACATTTCCCTCCCCCCTCCCAGATCAAGGCTCCCCCCGAAACACACACACATGCACGCGACCCCCAGGCCCCGTAATATTCCGGATAAATCCTTCCCGTTTCCTTCGCGTCGCCAAAGGAGATGAGATGGCCCGGATCCTGGGCCTGAGGACACAGACGTTCCAACTTCAGAAAATGCGAAATCAAACTCTCCCCAAACAAACAAACAAACAAAAAACCCCCCAAAACCACACACACACACACACACACACACACCATCCCTCTCCCCCCCCTCCCCAAACCTCGCCTTAGTTCCAGAGTGGGAATGGAGGGGGGTAGGTCGGGGGAGGGGGAAAGACGGAGGGGAAAGAAAGGCAGGGGGAGAGAGAGAGAGAGGGGGAAAAAAAAAAAAAAAAAAACAGGGAAAAGGGGAAAAAAGTCAACTTTCTTTCCAGATGGAGTTTTGCACCCGACGAGCTGGTCTTGGCTTCGGCGATTGTCCAACGCGTTCCCGTGTCGCCGCTGCCGTGAAGCGAAACGGTTTCCTCCCAAGCGCTTTGGAGAGGGAGGGGCGCGTGGGAATGAGGGCTTGCCAGGGACACCCGTGACACAGCCCAAATGTTATATATATATATTTCTCCCCAAAATAAAAATCCTAGACACCAGGTTTGACAGTCCTAAAGAAGGAGGCACCGATCCGGGCCAGCGGGGTTGGACGCGCGCGCGCACGCGCGGGGATCAAAACGATTCTTGTAGACAAATTCGTTCTTTTCCGCGACTCGCGAGCATTTCCACGTTTTCACAGAAGCGCGCCCAGCCCCCCAAAGCCGGTGTCTGGGCAGCGCCCCGGTCCTGGGCAGCGCCCCGGCCTTCCCGGCGGCGGCCGCCCCAGCGAGGTCTGCGAGCCGCATCTCACGGAAGAACCGGGCGTCTTCCTCTCCCTTGCGGGGTCCCGCAAGCTGTCCCCCAATCACGCAGCGCGCGCGCGCGCGCCCCGGGTCCTCGGGTTCTCTCCGTGGCCAGCGCGGGCAGGTCCAGTCAGCCTTCCACCGCCTCGTCGCCAACTTGAAGTCCATTCCTGCGCGTGATGGCGCGTCCCCCGCCGCCCCGAAGCCCTCGGCCTCTCCGCGTGGCCTCGCATCGACCCAAACCCGGCCCGGATACACATCATCCCAGGCGCGCGCGGAGCTGCGCTCCTACCCGGGCCGGCCCCGCCGGCTGGGACCTCCTCGCCAATCCTTAAACTCCTCCTCAAGTTTCGTTTCCGCCAGCCCCAGAGAGAGAATGCGGATACCTGTTTTGGGGGGGTGGGGGGTGGGGGGGCGCTGACGCCTGCGCCCGGCCGCTGCCTCCTCGCTCGCTCGCTGGCTGGCTGGCGCGCGCGCGCCCTCTCTCTCCCTCCCTCTCTCCCTCTCCCTCTCTCTTCCTTCCACCAAATTCGCTGCGTACCTCTCCGCTCCAAGGTGCAACAGACGCCCAGCCCGTGATGAAATGAAAAGAAAGCCAATTGCCGACGTGGAGGTGGGAGTGGGGGGTGGGGGGTGGGGGGCAGAGATTGCGTCTCGGCGTGCGCCCCGCCGCCCCGGAGCCTTAATTGCTGCCGACAGGGGCGCGCGGGGGGGAAGCTGGGCGGAGGTAGCCGGGTATAAATAGTGAGACATCCAATTGAGAAGCATAAATCACCGGCAGGAGGGACCTACCCTCACACGGGCCGTCGTCTCCGCGCGCGCGCGCCCCGGGAGGTGTGCGCACCCCAGCCCCCGGCTCCCAGCCAGCCAGCCCCGCCGAGCCCCCCGCGGACCCCCGCCGGCCCCCCTGGACCGCGATGGAGGAACTCACGGCGTTTGTATCCAAATCTTTTGACCAGAAGACGAAGGAGAGCGGCGGCGGCGGCGGCGGCGGCGGTGGTGGCGGCGGCGGCGGCGGCGGCGGGAAGAAAGATTCGATCACCTACCGGGAAGTTTTGGAGAGCGGACTGGCGCGCGCCCGGGAGTTGGGGGCCTCGGACTCCAATCTGCAGGACATAACGGACGCCGGCGGCCACTGCCCGGTGCATTTGTTCAAAGACCACGTGGACAGCGACAAGGACAAGCTGAAGGAGTTTGGCACCGCGGGGAGGGTCACGGAAGGTAAGCTGGCCGGGGGGCCTCGTCTCCTCGCCGCCGCCGCGGAGCCTGCACCGCCTGCCCCATTCGCTCCGTGCGCGCGCGCGCACCGCGGGGAGTCGGCTCCTGGAACAGCGGGTTCGCTCTCAGTTCTTCCCCAACGGATTAGCCACGGCTCTCGGATGGAAAGGATCTGGCTTTTTCGTTAGAGAGGAAGAAAACGGGGGAGGCCAGCGCGGAGGCAGGGAGGGGAGCGAGGCTGGGCAGGGGCCGGACTCCCTTCTCCGGGCGGGCGTTGCCACTGGCCGCGGTCTGGGGGAACTTGCCAGGGTTGGGGTCGATGAGAGAGGGCGAGGGGGCAGGCGCCTAAAAACCAAAATTAGCCTCCCTGCCACTCTTCCTCAAATGCAGACACCCTCGTGCGCACGGAGCGGACATACCCGCGCGCCCTGCGCTCCCCGGCTCCCCGGAGCTAGAATCGGGTCGCGTTGGGGATGCGCGGGGCCCCGGGAGTAGTCGGGGCTGGAACGCGCGGTCGCCTCATCCGCCCCCTTAACCTCTCCATAGTTTTCGCTCAGGGAAAAACTCTCCCTCGCTGCCCCCACCCCCTCGCCCCTCGCCCCCAACCCGCTCCCTTGAACCTGGAGATTGGATCCTGGCTGAGCCGAGGCCTGGAAATTAAAACCACTCCTGCGCCCGCAGGTGGCCAGCGTCTGGCTGTGGCTTTGAAGGGCGCCCAGGGAAGCTTTAGGCGGCGGCGGCGGCGGCCCTACCCGAGGCTGCGAGAGCGCAGCCGGCCTGCTGCTCGCAGACGAGAAATCTGCTCCCTGGGCTCGCCCTGTTGTTGAGTCCTGGGGGGCGGGAGCGGGTAGGGGGGGCGCAAAGTCCGGATTAAGAGAGGTTTCCCAGCTGGACAGCGGGGGGGGGGGTGTCCCACCCCGGGAGTTGGGGGGGCGGAGAGGGGGAAACGCTGAAACAAGGCAACTGACAGCGAGCCATCCGTCACGGGCAACAAATTGGTTACATTTCTCAGGGCTGCCTCATTACCGACGGCTAAAACGTTTAATTTTTATTAGGGGGGGAGGAAAGGCACAGGACGCTGGCCATTTGGATAATTTGGACACAGGGGTCTAGTTTCTGTTACTTAAATGTTGAGAGAGGTCAGGGACGGGGTCTCCCTAGAAGGGGGTCCCTCCCCTCTCCCCCCCCTCCAGCATCCTCGTCTCTCTCCGGCTCTTGGGGGACGCTTAGGATGTGGTGGCCGAGTTGGATGGTGCCCCCGTGGCGTTGAAGCCGTAGGCCCCGTGCGCATGACCCAGCCGCGTTTTGGAGGCCTTGACCTCGTAGAAAAAAAGCCCCCCCCAACCCTCCCGCCCCCCCAATTGCTGGCTTGCCTTGCCTCGGGGCTGGTCTCCCACACCTGGCTCTGTAATTCATACAATAATGACTCTTTGCTTTGATGGAGAGAGAGGGGCCCGCTGGCTGAGCTGGACTGGGGGGGGGGGGGGTCTGACATTGAATGTCAGAGGGTTTTACGGCGCTAGGGGGGCTCCTGCCTGGCTCCCCCACTTCTTCTGAGACTCCAAATCCCCCAGCCGGTGCAGCAAGAGCCTTTGCAAATGTCCAGGCCCGTTCGTTCGTTGGAAAAGCGAAGAGAGGAGAAATACGAATGAGCATTCGTAGGAAAGAGAGAAGGGAGGACCGAACCCACGTTCCCATTTGCACCTACGTTTCCCCCTCCGCTAGGAATGCAGGCCCCCACCAGGCTGAGCGCCCCCCTCCCAGGCTGGTATTTGGGGAGCAGCACGAAGGCACCCTCCGGCACCCTGGGGCACCCTCCCCGAGAAACCCCGGCGGTCCGCCTGCCCGCTGAGCTGAGCTGTGGATTTAGCAAAGCCGGCTGCCGCCCTGGCTGCTTTGAAAGGACTTTGAAAGCCCCAGCGTCTCAGCTGGGATCCATCGTCCGAGGTTCAGAGTTCAGACGCATAAAGCGCGGAGCATGTGGTCGCCTCCGGGAAGGAATTTTTACTGCCGGGGGAAGGGACCGGGAGCTCTCTCTCTCTCTCTGTCAGAAAGACGTGCCGTTTTCTGGGTTAAAAAAAAAAAAAAAAAAAAAAAAAGCAAGTTGGGGTTGAGCGTGGACCCATGAACCGGGAGCTTGTGGTTGGATCCAGGGTGCTTGGGTTTTGGACTCGATCCTTGGTGTTGGGGGGCGAGCAGGGGGCAGCCGGTCCCGGATTCTCTCTGGTCGTTGTTGGCGTTCCTGTCTCTCTCTCCCTTCCTCTCTGAAATCAGTAATAAAAATATCTTTAAAGAAAATAAAATGCAAGTGGGGGGTTGGCAGCCAGCAGCCAGAAACCCCCTAAATGGGGAGGCAGAGGCTCAGGCAGGGTGCAGAATGGGGGTTCGCTGTCCAGCTCAGGGCTTGGGGCGTGGAGGGCCAAGGGCCCCCACTTCTCTCCTCTCCCCACAGAAGTCCCGAACCCCCACCCCCACCTCCTTTGAAAGTTTCCGCCTTAATTGATGCTGCTTATTCGAGATGGTTTCAGAATTGGTAGAACCCGGGAGTGTCCGGAAGATCAATATCTTTTAAAAACACACACACACAAAGCGATTCATGTCAGAGAGGAAGGGAGAGAGAGAGAGAGAGAAACGCCAGTGATGAGAGAGAATCATGGACGGGCTGCCTCCTGCACGCCCCTCACTGGGGATGGAGTCCTCAACCCTGGCCTGTGCCCTGATGGGGAATAAAACCGCGACCTCCTGGTTCATAGGTCGATGCTCAACCTCTGAGCCACGCAGGCTGGGCCAGACGGTCAGCATCTTTTCCTTGGCCCCCAGGGGACATCTAATTAGGGCACCGATGTGCTCAGCCATCCAAGGATGGAGAGGAGAGGGGAAGGGAAATTTTGGGGACGCGGCTCACGGCAGTGTCAGTGGATTTTAAATCCCTGAGCTTGGCAAGAAAGGACTCCATTTCCAAAAGGCGAGGAGAAGTGTCGGGGGCCAGACGCTCCTAGAAGTTGACTGTCTTGCCTGGGACACACACCTCCCTCTCCCCTCTCCCCACCCCCGCCCCCCAACTCACTCCTCCCAGCAACTACAGACGCTGCCTGATTTTTGGAAATAAGAAAGTTCCACGCTTGGCGCCCTGCTGGGGCGTGTTCCGGACCCGCGTGGGTGCGAATATGTGTGTGTGAAAGAGAGAGTGACAACAGCAGGAAGCCAAGGGGCTGAGCTCACCGGCGCGCACCCCCTGGTGCGCATGGAGACCAGGGTGGGGGGTCGTGTGCCCAGGTTCCTGGCGAGAGCGGAGGGAGTCTCCGGCTGGCTCCTAGGGCTCGGCTGGCGCTTGAGGAGACAAGACGAGAGAGGAGAGAGAGAGAGAGAGAGAGGAGAGAGGGAGAGTCAGGCTATCTGCTTCTGTCAACAGACACAAAGTAAAAAAAATAAGGGAACCGTTTGGAGATCAGAAATACGGGCCCGCCAAGGCCTGAGTTGTTACAAAATACCGCGTCTTCTCCCCCCCTTGAGTTGCTTTTATCGACTTTGACGCAGACTTGGCGTCAGGGCGCGAGTGGATGGCAAGGCCCCGCTTGCACACGCTTCGGTTTCCACCGGGGCGCACGCAAAAGTGTCCACCGCGCGCGCACGCGTGTGTGCGTGGCCCGTCTGTCAGGGGCCCAGGGCGCACGGGCCCCGGGAGGCGCCCACCGGTGATGAAGGGACTGGGCCCAGGGCGCACGGGCTCGGGAGGCGCCCACCGGTGGTGGTGGGGACTCCGGGTGGTGGTGGGACTCCGGGTGGGCGCCCCAGGGCGGTGGCGACTCGGGGAGGCCTCAGCGCTGTGCCCTCCTCCGCCCGCCCGCCCAGCAGGTCTCTATGACTGCAAGGAGAAGCGCGAGGACGTGAAGTCGGAGGACGAGGACGGGCAGACGAAGCTGAAGCAGAGGCGCAGCCGCACCAACTTCACGCTGGAGCAGCTCAACGAGCTGGAAAGGCTCTTCGACGAGACGCACTACCCGGACGCCTTCATGCGCGAGGAGCTGAGCCAGCGCCTGGGGCTGTCGGAGGCGCGCGTGCAGGTAGGACCGCGGCGGGTGGGGAGGGGACCCGGGCCGGCCTCACCACCGCCCTCGGGCCCCTGGGGCGCACCAGGGCGCCTGGGCACCTTCAGGGAGCGCAGGGACACTGGGGACCGGGCTGGAACCAGGCCCTTTTGGAGATGCCGCAGGTCCTCGCGCGCATGGGGGAGGGGGGCGGGGGGCGCACGGTTCTCTGGGCACGAAGGGCACGTGCCCTGCCTGACCTGCTGGGAGAGAGAGAGAGAGAGAGAGAGAGAGAGAGAGAGAGAGAGAGAGAGAGAATCTTACTATGTCTAAGCTATCTTAATATGTCCAGATTGTCAGGAATTTGGGTCATTTTCCCTTCTCATTTCCACCTCTTTTTCCTCCTGAGCAGCCCCCTCCCTCTATTCCGGGGAACAGAGAGAGAGAGAAATGGGGGGATTGGGGAGCGAGGGTTTTGCACATGCGGCACGTTGATGAGCTGGGCTGCTGCCCACGCGGGGCCGGATTAGGCTCAGCGCCCTCGCGGGGCTCCAGGAGGGAGGAGGAGGGGGGGACGGACGGACGGAAGCCTGGTGCCCCATCTGGCCAGCCCCTGTCGGAGGCGCCCTGGGTGTGCGCGCAGCACGTGCGAGGAGGAGGAGGAGGAGGAGGAGGAGGAGGAGGAGGAGGAGGAGGAGGAGGAGGAGAAGGAGGAGGAGGGCGCCCGAGCGAGGCTCTGCGAACGCGAAATTAATAAGTAATAATTTATGGATGAGGGGAGACCAGCCGAGGTCCGTTCCCTTCGTGCGCAAGCAGCGCTGACACCCCCCTGGGGAGGCCGGCCATCCGTCTGTCCCTGGGTCTGTCCGTTGCCACCGTTCGTTCGGAGAAGGGCAGGAGGGCCCGGGAGTGGAGGGCAGGATCCTGGGGGGCCTCTGGGGACCGGTTTTACATACACGGAATTAATTTTGCCAACCGGGGAAGCCACGGGCTTTAAAGGAGCCGCCGTCTTGTTGGCGCGGGCGGCGACCCCACTCCTGGGAACCCAACTTCGTCCCCAATGTGTGTGTCCCCGAACAAAACATCAAATGCGTATTGTTTGTTGTTTTTTTTAAAAAAATAGAGGGTGTTGTCCGAAATCCTGCCAATCGAAAAAAAGTGTGTATATATCCATTTTTTTTTTAAAAAAAATATGTTTTAATTTGATTTCAGAGAGGCAGGGAGAAGGGAGAGAGAGAAACATCCATGAGGAGAGAGAAGGAGAGAGAATCTTGGATCGGCCGCCTCCTGCGCGCCCCGCACTGGGGATGGAGCCCCCAAAACCCGGGCCTGTGCCCTGACCTGGAATCGAACCCAGGGCCCTCTGGGTTCCTAGGTTCCATGCTCAACCACTGAGCCACGCCGGCTGGAGTAGATATATATATTTTTTTCTTTTGCTCCCAAGCATGTCCCATATTTTTGTTTGTTTTTGGACTTCAGAAAGCGAGGGCGACTTCCGATGAAACGCGACCAATAGACATTTGTCTACTGGTTTCCAGAACCTTCTGGGCATCGGTGCCCCCCCGCCCCCCAAACATGGGCAGAGGAGGAGGCCTGGGGACCTCCTTTTCCTTTTTTGGGGGGGGGGGTGTCTCCGTGGCCGCAGCCAAGGGGGGAAGGCATTTATTTATTTATTTTTTTATTTTATTTTTGCCGGCCACCCTTCTCCGGGAAGATGAATCGGGCGGCGCCCTATAAATTAATGAAAAGATTAAACTTTGTCCGGAGGGGACATCAAACTCTCCCGTCATTTCCCCCGTGTGGTGAGTCTGTGTCTCTCCGAGCCCCGGCCTCCTCCGTAATATCTCTCAGGCCTTGATGTAGTGTTTCGATAAAAATAAATTACTTGTAATTGAATTCCGCACTATTTCACTCCGTAGTCTATTACGCCCAGGCCGGCAAGCAGCGCACAAGCCAAAGCGCGCGGCCGGCAAAAAAACGGGCCACGGAGGGGGCGCAGGGGCGCAGGGGCTCAGACAGTTGGTGGGTGGGGTGCCCGCAGGCCTCCCCAAAGCCCTAACAGAAAAAGGGGGACCCCCAGTGAGTAGCTACCCATCCGATCCGGCAGGCAGGCAGGCAGGCAGGCGACGGGAGAGTTACAATGTCACGACCGTAAATAACAATTAAAAAAACACGAACGCGGAACACAAAAGCCGCGCGCCTTTGGGCCAACGGGGACCAGGACCGCGTGAAGAAGAAGAAGAAGGCAAGAGGGCAGACGAGGGTTGTGCCAGTGAGTTAAGGGGAAAAACGTGTCACTGAGGGGGGGTTGGCAGAGGGAGAAATTTTTTAAAAAAATAGGGGGGTGGGTGGGAGGCGAACAACACGACCGCAGCGCGCGCGCGCGCGCCTCGTAATCCCCTGCGCAGCCCGTGCGCGCCCGCTCGCCACCCGCGTTTCCATTTCGTGGGGGTGGGAGGTGAAGGGATGGGGGGCCGAGGGAGGCGGGCAGAATTTGCTCTAAATAAATTGCGGCCCCGACAACGAAGCTGTCGCTGATTAACCTTTTATTTTCGAAGGGTTGTCCCCGGCTCCCAGCTGCCAGCCAGGGTTGTAAATGGAAAGTTATGAGCCCCCGCGCGCGCGCGGTAATTTAATTACCGGCAAATATCTTTCGGGCTGGATGGCGGGGCGGCGAGCGGGCTAAATTAAATGTCATTATTCACTGTCGGTAATGGAAATCAAAAAGGAAATCCGATTAGGGGTGTTTTCGGAGGGAGATGGGTGAGTGCGCGCCTAACCACCGCCCCCCCCCCCAACCTCTCCTGTAAATGAAGAAATAAGTGTCTAACGCAGTGTCGGTCGCTTTACTTAGCATTTTCACGACTAATTGGAATTGATCGCGAGTCACCCCCAAGTTTGATGGATGCTCGCGCGCCCGGCGCGCCCCGGCTAATTCATCACTTTTATTCCTCATAATGTTTTTGTGTTTTGTTTTTTTTTTCCTTCCTCTCTCCCTCTTCCCCTCCCCTCCCCAACCTCCCCCTTTTTTCCCCTGCCCTTGAAGGGGAAAGTGAGCTTGGCTTTTTTGGATTTAACTAGGATGGTGCTTTTTTTTTTTTTTGGAAAATGCGCTTGGGGGTGCGGGGGGGGGGATAGGGGGTGCGCGCGCGTGCGGAATGGGCCCTGGTTCATGTGAGTTTCTGCTCCCCCAGAACGGGGGTGTGGGACCCCCCCAGGAGAGGAAGGCGCCCGGATGGACAGTGGAAAATGTTCAGGCCACCCGAATAGGGCGACAGGAGGAATACGATCCATCCTATAGTTTTTTTGGAGGAGGAAAAACACACACACACACACAAAAAGACCCCAAAACACAACACGGGTCAAGATTTGGGGATTTCAAACTTGTCGGGTGCGAGGCGAAGCAGGTCTACCCCAGAGACTCCCCAAACCGGCAGCCACAATGAGGGGACAAAGAAACACCCCCAAATGCAAGAACCAGAGAATTCTCCAGAAAAAAAAAAAGAGATACAGGGAATGCAGATAAGACCTGTATCGGGTCGGACACAGGGTTTAGAAGTTGCTCAAAAGCCCGAGAGAAAAGACAGTCACCATGAACACGGAAATAAAAGGATGACCTGGCACCACTAGAAAACATTGGCAGGAATACAAACTACAGCGGGGCCTTGACTTGCGAGTTTAATTCCTTCCGAGACCGAGCTCGTTAAGGAGCTCGTTAACTCAAATTACTCTGTCAACTCAATGCAAAAACATCGGCCCAGAGGCAGCTGGTATCTCAAAAAACTCGTTAGTCGGGACACTCGGGACACTCGTAAGTCAAGGCCCCACTGTAGTAGGTTGGGGGGGTCCTTTTTGGGGGGGAATTTTCAGCAGAGCCATGCACATCCCCCCTCCTCCCCCTCCCTGCAGCTTGGCGACATGAATTTTGGAAACTTCTGGAAAGCCAGTTCCCATCGCGCATGGGGTGGGGTGGGGATGGGGAGGGGGGGCGCGGGGATGGCTCAGCCTGGATGGAAATCTTGTTTCTTCAAAGTCTCGCAGGGAAACGTTCCGATTTCAAAGACTTTCAGGTGTTGCCAACCGCCGGGTTTCGCGCCTGCTCCAGGCTTAGGGGTGGGCGCGTGGAATAGGACGCACGTGTGCGCGCGCGCGCGCCCAGCGCAGGGGTCCCCATGGAGACACCGGGGTGGAGTGAGGGAGGGGATGATTCCTTTGTGTCCTGGTCTCCTGTAACGTGGCCAGGGAGCGTGGAAACCAGTTAGAAAAAGAATTAAGTAACTGGGAACTTTTTTTTGGTGGGGGCCGGGAGGGTGTCCAAATTTGTCTGCGCGCCTGAAGGCCTCCTGTTGACTGATTTGGGGGTGGGGGGCGGGAGGGGTGCTGGGCAGCGCGGGGGAGGGGGCTTTGGGGCGTTGGGTGCGGAAGATTTTTTTGCCTTTGACCAGCCAACTCAGCTGGGCGAGACCTGCCTCCCACCGCCCATTTCCCACCCACACTCTCTCCACCATACACCCCAAGAATTAGGCGTCTTTGGAGAAGCGAAGCCCCTGAAAATACATTGGTATGGATTCAGACAGAGAGGAAGAGGGAGAGAGAGAGAGAATCATCCATGATGAGAGAGAATGATGGATCGACTGCCTCCTGCGCGCGCCCTACTGGGGATCGAGTTGGCACCCCGGGCAGGTGCCCTGGCGCTCTATCCACTAGCCACACGGGCCAGGGCAGGACTCCCTAGCCTTCACTGGGCTTCCCAGGAGGACATGGAACTTGATGGACTTGATTGGGGAGAAGGCGGGGATTTGGAACTATTGATCCACCTGCGTGCGCGCCCCCCCCCCTCCTTCCTTCCTTGGCAGCGAAATTCCCAAAAGTGTAAGATCCGGGGTGCTCCCAAGGGGTGACAGGGTGGAGGGGCGATGCCCACATAGAAGGGTTCCC
This sequence comes from Myotis myotis, assembly GCF_014108235.1. Classification (NCBI taxonomy): domain Eukaryota; kingdom Metazoa; phylum Chordata; class Mammalia; order Chiroptera; family Vespertilionidae; genus Myotis; species Myotis myotis. Next base: position 225,538 of record NW_023416358.1, read on the forward strand.
GCCCCGTCCGATTTGGCTCAGTGGATAGAGCATCAGCCCATGGACTGAAGGGTCCCGGGTTCGATTCCGGTCAAGGGCACCTTCGTATCTGGATTGCAGGTTCCCAGGTTCTGGTGGTGGGGGGCGTGCAGGAGGCAATCCATCGATGTGTCTCTCTCACATTGATGTTTCTCTGCGTCTCTCCCTCTCCCTTTGAAAACCAACGGAAAAATGCCCATGGGTGAGGATTAACCAATAAAATAAAATAAAATAAAATAAAAAAAGAAGGTTTCTCCATCCCATTCGCCATCCCCACACCAGCTTCTTCGCTTTCAATGTCTGCATGTCGCCCTAGCTGCTTGTGTGGCTCAGTGGATAGAGCCTCAGCCTGTGGACTGAAGGGTCCCGAGTTCGATTCCCGGTCAAGGGCACATGCCCGGGTTGTGGGCTCGATCCCGAACCAGTCCGGGGGCGTGCAGAAGGCAGCCGGTCCATGATTCTCTCTCCTCATGGATGTTTCTCTCTCTCTCTCTCCCTCTCCCCTCCTCTCTGAAATCAATAAAAATATATTAAAAAATAAATCAATGTTTGCACGTCTTCGCTCCTCTCTCACTGAGTGGGTGGGAACAGCCCACAGAGAGCTGGGCGAACCCCACCCTAGCGGAGGACGGAAGGAGGGGTAGCCAGTTTGGAGCGTGTGGTTAGGGCAGGGGATTAGATGCCCCTAGAGGCCTCGCCCTGGGCGGGCACTCCACGCCAGAGCGCGTGGTGCAGCGAGGAGGTGGTGGAGGGTGGGTGGGGGTGACGCCCTTGGTCTCCAGGCCGGGCCTGGCTCACCGGGTTCTCTCTCTCTCTCTCTCTCTCTCTCTCTCTCTCTCTCTCTCTCCTCTCTCTCTCTCTCTCTCTCTCTCAGGTCTGGTTCCAGAACAGGAGAGCCAAGTGCCGCAAACAAGAAAACCAGATGCATAAAGGTAGGCGCGCGCGCACACGGGTGGCGACGGGGGCGCGCGCTGAGGCGCAGACGCGCGCGCGGGGAAGATGCGCGCGCGCGGGCGCCCGTGCGCGGCGCGTTCACGCGTCCTGTCTTCCCTTCGCAGGTGTGATCCTGGGCACCGCCAGCCACCTGGACGCCTGCAGGGTGGCGCCCTATGTGAACATGGGCGCCCTGCGGATGCCTTTCCAACAGGTAGCCGCGTTTTCCTTTTTCTTTCCCCGGTGGAAACCTGGCTGGGCCCCTCAGCCTCCGCCTCCGCCTCCCCCTCCCTCCCCTTCGGCTCCTCCCGCCCCCACCCCCCTCGCGCAAGAAAAGAGGCCGCTGCTACAAAAGAGCATTTATAGACCCGTTGGCACGCGTTAAATTCACGCTGTAAAACTGCAAGGCTCACCTTCAGGGGAGTCCCAGGCCGTAAAACTAAGCACCGTGTTACCAAAATCCGAGGGAGGGAGGAAAAAAAAATCCCACCTACCCAAGGAGCCACCCACATACTCACCGCCAGGAGCCTGGGGTAGGGGGCGGGGGTTGGCGGGCACTGGGGTGTGAGGGCGGGGTCGACGCCCAAACCCGACCCTCCTCGCGCGCGCGCTAAGGGCCTAGGCTAGAGGTGTCTGCGCCGCTCCTGGACCCAGCCTTGCCCCACACCGCGGAGTTGGCGGGCCTCTGGCCCAGCTCCGAACACCGTCCGGGGCGCGCAGAGCGCAGCCCGTCCTGCGTGGACAGGGAGCGGCCATGGGGTGGCAAGGTGCGTGGGGTCCCAGTGTCCAAAGGGCCACGCCCGGTTCGGGACCAGAGCTGGGTAAATGGTGGAGGTATCCTGAGAGCGCAGAGCCCCCCAACCCCGCGCCCTACCTTGCGTGCGGCGCGCAAAACCAACTTGGCACGCCGGTTGGAGGCCCCACGTGGGGGTGGGAGTGTGCGTACTGGAGCAACATGGGTACCCTGGGCCAAGCAGAGGCGTGGCTGGGAACATGGCGGGGGGGTACCCCCTTTCTAGTGCTAGAGCGCAGCGCCCCCTCCCCCCGCTACCGGCGCCCTACCTTGCTTGCGCGCAAAACCAACTTGGCACCCTGGTTGGGGCGCCCACGTGGGGGCTGGGAGGGCGCACGCGGAAGGGACAGGGGCGCGTGTCCACGACGCAAAGCTGTTTTACCCCAAAGTGCGGGCCCAAGGTTATATGGGGACCAGTGTTGGCTTGGGGGCAGGGCCAGAGGTCGTGGGTACTGGGGGACGTGTAACGAGACGCCTGGGAGACGGATGGGAGGAAGGGCGAGTTGCCTGGTTTCAGGCTTAACGTGCTCAAGGCCCGAAGGGCGTCCAGGGCCAAGGTGCTGGGCGTGGGGTGCACAGACATGGGGGTTCAAGCCCTCCCCTTGCCTGGGCCTCTCACAGCTCAGCCCCTCGTCCCCAGAACAGACAGGGTGGCCCTTCAGCCTCCCTGGTACCCCGACGTGGGGTCAGCCACGAGGCCCTGATGAAATTAGCCCGAAGGTTTGGCTGTGCGCCCCACGAATTTGTGAGGTCCCTGGGAACGTGTGTGAGGGGGGAGACCTGAGCCCTCTGCCCAAACCCAGTGGAGCCTGATTCTGGGACTCCTGTGAGGTCAAGGAGAGAGAATTCGGGGGCTCTCGTGATGAGGGGGGGGCCCAGCTGTAGACACCCCAATGTTGGAAAGGACTTGAGGGTGGGTATCGCTCAGGACGGGGGTGGGGGGGACGCGGAGATCTGGTGGGTTCCCCAGTTCAGGATGGGACGGACACGGTGAGGAGACGACAGCCCCTAGTCCCCCAGAGGAGTGTGTGTGTGTGTGTGTGGGGGGGGGGTCCCCAGGCTGGGGCAAAGGGGTTGACTCCAGGGGATAGAAGGAGAGAGGCAGGCAGCCCGTGGATTCCATCTGGGCAGGATCCTAACCTTCCGGATTCGCCCCCCCTCCTCCCCCCGCCACCCCCGCAGGTCCAGGCCCAGCTGCAGCTGGAAGGCGTGGCGCACGCCCACCCGCACCTGCACCCGCACCTGGCGGCGCACGCGCCCTACCTGATGTTCCCGCCGCCGCCCTTCGGCCTGCCCATCGCCTCGCTGGCCGAATCCGCGTCCGCCGCCGCCGTCGTGGCCGCCGCCGCCAAGAGCAACAGTAAAAACTCCAGCATCGCCGACCTCCGGCTGAAGGCGCGCAAACACGCCGAAGCCCTGGGCCTCTGACCCGCCGCGCGCCCCCGCCCCGCCTCGCGCCCGCGCCCGCCCCGCACCCCGCCGCCCGCCCGCCCGCCCGCCCGCGCTGCGTCCTGCACTCGACCCCCTGCGCGCGCCCCCCTCGGCCACGCGGACTCCGGACCGGGCCCTGGCGCAGCGGCCTCCCTCCTCTTCCTCGCCAAGGGGGGACAGACACCCTACGTTTGGCTTGGAGAGGGGGGCCTCCCGGGAACGCACGACCCCGCCAGACCCTCGCAGAGACTGGGCAGGAGAGAGACCTGGTGACTGGGAGACCCTCGGACCCAGCTCTCGACCTGGGACCCACGTGGCGTTCGGACACGCTTCTCTCTTTCCGCTGAGCGCACACGCGCGCGCATCTCTACCCCGTGCATGCGGCCTCCTCCATCCACACCTGTTCGAAGATTAAGATCCTATCAGAGTCTGTTTCTCACACACACACACACACACACACACACACGCCTGAAAATGCGCATTTTTCTCAGTCTGCAACGATGCGACTCACGGCCAGGAATTTGCTTCTATCCATCCGAGCAGCGAGGAGCTGCGGGACACCGTGCGGATTTCAGGGCGGACACGGGTCGCCCCCGAAGCTGGGACCGCTGGTGCGCCCCGCGCGCGCTCCCCGCCGCCGGCAGCAATAACGCATCGCACCTGGTGACCTCGCCAAGATGAGGGCGGGAAAGGCCCCCGATCTTCCGGTTCAGGTGGGCAACCCCCCCTCCTCCGCGCCCCAACCCCAGCGCCGAGTTTAGGCTTTCCTTGTGCAACTGCGTGACCTTGTTTCCAGAAGAGGACAAACTGTGTAACGTTTCCAGACTCTGGATCTCCAGCCATGGACATTCTTTGCAGACGCGCGCGCGCGAGAGACACACACGCGCACAGGGGCGCGCGCGCGCGGGGTGGGGGTCAGCCGGAAGCTTAAGGGGGGCGGGGAGGGGAAAATGCAATGAAATCAGCGAAGTGCAATACTGTAAATACGATAGATTTTAAAAGAGAGACAAAAAAAATCAGCCGTGCACTCTGGACTGGTGAGTCTCGGATTTATGGGGGCGTGGGGGCGCGCCCTTACGTGCTGGGAGCCTGGCCGGGTGCGGGTGTGGGTGCGCGCGCGGGGTGGGGTGGAGGGGGGACCCTCTGCCCAGCGAAGGGAAGGGAGGGAGGGGTTCAGGGTGCACCGGATTGGGTGCCAATGGGGTGCGTGGCGTGGGATGGATGGGGCAGGATGGGGGTGCTGCAGGTGACCCCGTGGCTGAGCTGGTGGTTCTGGGACTCGCAGGCTGGGCGAGCGGGCCAAACAGCGGATTCCAAGATCCAAGATCGGGTCTTGTAGACCAGGGAGTTTTTAAACTTTTTCTTCTTCTTTTTTTTGGGGGGGGGGGGGGTGTTTATTTTGTGCTTTTTATTCTTTGATGGCTCCTGGTCAGTCACCCAAAAGCAGGGGACTGTGGAAGGGACAGTCTCCGTGACAAGGATATACCCAAAGGGTCAGGGTTCATGGCCACGCACCTGCATTTGGGGGTGTTGTGTGTGGCAGGTGCTGTGTATGTGGGGGTGTGTGTGTGTGGGGTTTGTGGGGGGCATGAGGCCGCCGTCCTGGGCTCCTGTGTGTGTTGTTGGCCTCCTCACCCAGGCCTGGCCAGCCCGAACCCCCTTCTCCATCCTCTCGTCTCCCCTAACCGGACGGTCTTGCCGGCCTCGGCCGATGACTGGCTGTTTCCAAAAGCGGTTTTTGTTCCTTCTCTGTGTATCGGTGGTCATTTCCTTTCCGTATTCCCCCTCTCCCCCAGCGTGGGTCCATTTCTCCTCCAGGACACACACTCACACACACACACAATTCCATCCACGGGAAGCAGTGGTTCCCAGCCTTTTTCTCGGCCAGCCCCGCCCCCCCAAGCGCCTCTAAAATCCCCATGCCTCTCCCCGCGTTACCCCCGTGTCATAGAAACCTTATTATCCAAAAAGCGCACCCCTATTCCCGCGAAGGAAGCCCGAATTAGGCCGTTCACTCGCGTCCAAAGAAACACCGCAAACACGAAAGAGAAAGAAAAAAATATACAAGGACGACAGGACGGTGGATGTGCCCGGGGGAAGGCATCCCTAAGACATTGTTTGAAAAAATGATAATAATAATAATATGAAGGAATGTGAAAAAATGGCCAATAAGACGTATAATGGAGAACTGAGATGCAGACACAGGTCGCAGACAGTTACATCCTGTGTACGCGGCCCCTAGGGCCGGGGTCGGCAAACGGCGGCTCCGGAGCCACATGCGGCTCTCTGGCCCCTTGAGTGTGGCTCTTCCTAAACCTTAGGAGTCCCCTCATTAAGTCAATAACAATGCACCTACCTATATAGTTTAGGTTTAAAAAATCTGGCTCTCCAAAGAAATTTCAACCGTCGTCCTGTCGATATTCGGTTCTGTTGACTAACGGGTTTGCCGACCACTGGCCTAGAGCCCTAGGAAATGCCCCAAATTTCCCCGTTCGTCGCTTATTCTTGGACCAGCCCCCCCCCCTTAAAAATCAAACTGCCCCCCGTGGGGCGTGTACCCCGTGGGGAGCCCCCCTGGTCCACCTTTTGGGCCGAAGAATCGTGTCGTCGGTACATTTGTCCGGTTCTCATCCGTGTCTCGTCTGAAAGTCTTGGGCGAAATCCAGAGACGCCTTTAACTTATTATTTTTTTTTTCTTTCCCTTTTTCCTGGTTGAAATCTTAGTCAAAGCTCTAAAATGACAGAGAGAGAGAGAGAGAGAGAGAGAGAGAGAGAGAGAGGAGCAGGGTCCGTGTTTTAAAACCCCTGGCCAACTGGTTCTCCCCGAATGGGCTGCCTTGAGCTGTTCAGCAGCTGTGGCAAGCAGACAAACACGTCTTCTGTCCCTTCGAAGGCAAAAAAAAAAGCATAAAAAGCAAAAAAAAAAAAAGCATTTGGACTCTTTTACAAGTAGCTGCGTTGATCTGAGATTTTAACACTTGGCTGACGTGGGAGAGAAATGTGTGTACCCCCCCCCCCTCTCTTTTTTCCCCCCTAAAAGGGTTAGGATACGTTTTACGGAGGCACAGCCGTCTGTCACCACCCACTCCCCCGAAACAAAAACTCACTCAGCCTGAGCACGGACCCACCAGGCCCGTGGATTTAAGCGGCAGCTGAGGTTTTGCAAGACAGCTTGGGGCTGTCAGCTGCAAAGCCGGTGGTGGCCTCCAGCCTGCTCTATGGGCACGCTAAGGGGCATTCCCCAAATCTTGCTTTTTTTAAAAAAATATATATTTTAAAAAACTCATTTCCGAGACGAAGGGAGAGAGAAAGAGAGAGAGAGAGAGACAGACAGAAATATCCACGAAGAGAGAGAATCATGCACCGGCCGCCTCCTGCACGCCCCACGCTGGGGACGGAGCTGGCAACCCGGGCCTGTGCCCTGGAGCGGGAATCGAACCCGGGACCCGCCGGTCCGCAGGCCGGCGCTCTACCCACTGAGCCGCACCGGCCAGGGCTCCTTGATTTTGGGGGTTTTGCGTGAGCAAGCCGGGCGTAGCTGGACACCCCCAAACGGTGTGAGTGTCCAGGCCTTGGGCAGGGCTGGGTTTTTCTTCTGTTTTCTGTTTCGGGAGCAAAACTCTACAAGGGACACAGCCACCACCCCCCGGGTGCCTCCAGGACGGACGTGAGTGAGAATCTCGCCTGCGGGGTCCGAGATGTTTTTTTTTTCTTTCCTCATCGCCTCTGCTTCCGGGCTGTGAGCTGGGGTGCTGGGTGCTGGGGTGAGGGGGGGCTTGCATGCATTGTCTGTGGGTCTTGCTTCCTGAGGGGGTGCGTCTCGGAGGTTGTGGTCAGCTTCCCAGGCTCCCCGAGGCATCCAGGGGGATGGACGGACCCGTGTTGGCTGTCCCTGGCTGCTGGCCGCCTCCTGCTCGAAACGAGAGCCTTTTTAGCTGCATTTGTGTGGTTTCCACATGGCATCGCGGGGAGTGAGCCGGGAAGGTCGGCCGGACCCGGGGGAACCGTGGGGCCTGGACGGTCAGGCGTGCTGGCCAGGGTGCGGCCGATCTCTGGAGACGCGTTTCAACCCCAACAATGCTTTTCATTCCCTGAAACGTCAGCCCCTGGACTCCTTCTCCCTTCTGTCTGGGCGACACCCATGTCTTCTGTCTCTTTCTCCGTCCCGTTCGCCTCTCCCCGCCGACCCCCCAATCCTGGCCTCTGTCCTGGGGCCGTCGACACGGCCATCCTCTCGCCCGGGGGACGGTTTTGGGGGAAAATCCAGGATCTTAAACTGGACACACTGTACAGAGCTCACGGCCCAGGCCCTGTATTCGGATGAGGAATGGCTAAGCGTTCCCAGACCAGGGCACGGGGCTGTCTGTGCTTGGTCCGGCTTGCTTTTATTTTTATTTTAAATATATTTTTATTGGTTTCAGAGAGGAAGGGAGAGAGGGGGAGAGAGAGAGGCAGCAACGAGGAGAGAGAATCAGGGATCGGCCGCCTCCTGCACGCCCCACGCTGGGGATCGAGCCTGCAACCCAGGCCTGTGCCCTTGACCAGGATTCGAACCCATGACCTCCTGGTTCCTAGGTCGGCGCTCGAGCACGGAGCCAGGCCGGCTGGGCGGATGGTGTGTTTGTACGGCTTCTGCAGGGTGGAGGGGAAATCTAGATATTGTTTATTTTTATATTTTTTTGCATCGTCAGGGGTCCGACCTCACACTCACGCCCACCCTCTAGTTAGAACCCCAGGCTTGTCCGAGGCCTCGAGAACCCCGAACCCCTTTTTCCCTTTTGCTGTTTTGCTCCCCCAAAACCGGGGCCCTGGGAGATGCTGGGGTGACCACAATGACCAACATTTTTAAGGTACCTTTTTTCTTCTTCTTTTTTTAAAAAATTCTTTTTGTCCGGACGGACACGGGAGGCCGGGGACACGGTCGACATTTGGAAAAACAAAGCCAAACCGAACCCACAAACGAACACACACAGAGACACACACACGCAAACACCCCCAAAGCCCCCCCCCACCCCAAAACCGGTGCCGAATTTATTAGCAATGAGCAGAGAAGGATTTGCTGGTGGTTGCTGGGGTTTTTTGGGGGTTATTTGTCGGTTTTTTGTGGGTTTTTTTTCCCCCCGTTTTACGCAAGAACCTGTTGCAACGTCTGTGTTTTTCTGGAGACGGGATATTTAAGGAGAAGTCGGCCTCCAGGGGAACATGTAACAGATATCGGTGTCCAGGCGAGCGGAGACCGGACGCATTTATTTATTGAAAAGCGATCATTTTCGTTTCATCAACCCCAGCCCCCCTGCCCTCCCCGGCTGGCTGCGTGGCCGGCGTCCCAGGTCGGAGAATTTATTCTTTTCATTATTATTATTATTAATAATTATTTTATTTCTGTTTTGTCCAGGGGCCTCGCAGCCCCAGAGAGAGAGAGAGAGGTGCCGTGGGGTGTAAATGTGTCGCTGTTGCTGGTTTTGTTTTCCTATTTGGGGAGCCTTGTTGCTTTTTTCGCCGGCCCCCCCTCCTCCTCCCCCTGCACCCCTCGATTTACGACGAGCGAGGAGGATTTATGGTCCGCGTTGGGGGTGATGCTGACACACGGGGGGTGGCCGTCTGGACCTCCAGACGCGGCCGGGGCGCCCGTGTTCCCGAAATCACACCTTCTTCCCCCAAACCCGCGTCGTGAAAGATCTTAAGGTTTGCACCCGTCAGTTTTTTTTGGGGGGGTCCCCCCATTCCTGGCCAGGCCCAGGCACCCAAAGACACCCCAAGCTGCCTCCTCGTCCGGGCGACAAAGTGTATGTTGTCGAAAGCCAGCGTCTGTGAATGGTCACCCTTGTCCGGACGGAAATATAAATAAACTTACAAATATTTGTAGTTCAAGTGTGAAAAGAGGGAGAAAGAAAAAAAAAAAACCCCTTAGTTCTCAGGCACCCCCCCTTCTCTCCGAGGAGCAGATCGGGAGGAAAAAAGGGGGTCCCATCCCCAGTGAAGGGGTTCATGGGCGTCTGATGTCCCCCCCACATTCGGGTCTCAGACATGTCCCCCCCAATAAACCGTCCTTTTAATCGGGGTGCTCCTGTCTGAGCCCAGGTTACCCCCCAAAAAAAGTGGGGGCAGTAAGACAGACAAACCCGTTTCGAACAGCGTCAACGTTTTTTTTGGGGGGGGCGGTGGTGAGAAAAAGCCCCAAACACTTTCGTTTTATGTGTGTTTTTTTTAAATTTTAATTTTGTTTCTTTTCTCTCTCTCCTTCCCTCCCCTTCCTTCATTCCTTTTTATTTTTAATTTTTTTTTGCATTCTTTAACCATAAAGGAATTTATTTATTTTATTAATTTTTTCCAAAGGAGACTCCTCTAGCCCGGCCGGTGTTGCTCAGTGGTTAGCGCCGACCTAGGAGCCAGGAGGATCCCGGGTTCGATTCCCGGTCAAGGGCACAGGCCCGGGTGGCGGGCTCCATCCCCAGTCGGGGGGGGGGGGGCGGTGCGGGAGGCGGCCGGTCCGTGATTCTCTCTCATCAGGGATGTTTCTCTCTCTCTTAACCCCATTTCTCTCTCTCCCTCCCTTCCTCTCTGACATCAGCACAAATGTATTTAGAGCAAAACCGAAATAATAAGAATGAAAGGGAGCGTTGTCCCAATGTGCGAAATTCCCCGAATTCACCCATCCGTGCATCCATCAGTGGAACCGAAACCCATGTGTCTCCCTCTGTTTCCTAAAATCATTAAAAAAAAAAAAATTAAGCCCTGACCGGTGTGGCTCAGTGGATAGAGCATCGGCCTGCGGACTGAAGGGTCCCGGGTTCGATTCAGGTCAAGGGCATGTACCTTGGTTGCGGGCACATCCCCGGTGGGGGGCGTGCAGGAGGCGGCTGATTGATGTTTCTCTCTCATCGATGTTTCTAACTCTCTGTCCCTCTCCCTTCCTCTCTGTAAAAAATCAATAAAATATATTTTAAAAAATAATAAAAAGGACGCCTTCCCAGGTCGGAGTTTCCCCGTAAGCGGCCCCAGCCGGCCGGCGGCCTCGGAGAGATTTTGGGGGGGGTCGCCTCTGGCTGGCCTGTTGTTCTCTGGTCTCTGTCTCCGGAGACCCCTGTCGTTCTGGACACTTTTGCAATGATGTGGCCTTTGCAACAATGGAACTGCTGACGTGACGTAATCGTTGCAACAATGTAACTGCTGACGTGACGTAATCGTTGCAACAATGTAACTGCTGACGTCACGTAATCATTGCAACAGTGTAACTGCTGACGTGACGTAATCGTTGCAACAATGTAACTGCTGACGTGACGTAATCATTGCAACAGTGTAACTGCTGATGTGACGTAATCATTGCAACAGTGTAACTGCTGACGTGACGTAATCGTTGCAACAATGTAACTGCTGACGTCACGTAATCATTGCAACAGTGTAACTGCTGACGTGACGTAATCATTGCAACAATGTAACTGCTGACGTGACGTAATCATTGCAACAGTGTAACTGCTGACGTGACGTAATCATTGCAACAGTGTAACTGCTGACGTGACGTAATCGTTGCAACAATGTAACTGCTGACATGACGCAATCGTTGCAACAATGTAACTGCTGACGTGACGTAATCGTTGCAACAATGTAACTGCTGACGTGACGTAATCATTGCAACAATGTAACTGCTGACGTGACGTAATCTTTGCAACAATGTAACTGCTGACGTGACGCAATCGTTGCAACAATGTAACTGCTGACGTGACGCAATCGTTGCAACAATGTAACTGCTGACGTGACGCAATCGTTGCAACAATGTAACTGCTGACGTGACGCAATCGTTGCAACAGTGTAACTGCTGACGTGACGTAATCATTGCAACAGTGTAACTGCTGACGTGACGTAATCGTTGCAACAATGTAACTGCTGACATGACGCAATCGTTGCAACAATGTAACTGCTGACGTGACGTAATCATTGCAACAATGTAACTGCTGACGTGACGTAATCATTGCAACAATGTAACTGCTGAGGTGACGTAATCGTTGCAACAATGTAACTGCTGACGTGACGCAATCGTTGCAACAATGTAACTGCTGACGTGACGCAATCGTTGCAACATTGTAACTGCTGACGTGACGCAATCGTTGCAACAATGTAACTGCTGACGTGACGCAATCGTTGCAACAATGTAACTGCTGACGTGACGTAATCGTTGCAACAATGTAACTGCTGACGTGACGTAATCGTTGCAACAATGTAACTACTGACGTGACGCAATCGTTGCAACAATGTAACTGCTGACGCGACGTTACCATAGCAACAATGTAACTGCTGATGTGACCTAATGGTTGCAACAATGTAACTGCTGACGTGACGTGATCGTGACAGTAACTTCCAATGTTTTTCTGTTGTTTCCTGAGCCCCTGGTTTAACATCCTTTAAAAACCACTCTTTTTGCCTCGGAAGCAGTTACTTTGTGGCTAACGTGTCTCAAATCCATTTTTTTAAAAATATATTTTATTGATTTTTTTACAGAGAGGAAGGGAGAGAGGGATAGAGAGTTAGAAACATCGATGAGAGAGAAACATCGATCAGCTGCCTCCTGCACATCTCCTATTGGGGATGTGCCCGCAACCCAAGTATATGCCCTTGACCAGAATCGAACCCGGGACCCTTCAGTCCACAGGCCGACGCTCTATCCACTGAGCCACACCGGTTACGGCTCAAATCCTTTTAATCCCAGGTCTGTATTGCTGGACCCCAAACATAATTCTGCCCTGGCCGGTGTGGCTCAGTGGATAGAGCGTTAACCTGCAGACTGAAGGGTCCCGGGTTCGATTCCCGGTGAAGGGCACATGCCCGGGTTGTGGGCTCGATCCCCAGTAGGGGGCGTGCAGGGGGCAGCCGGTCCATGATTCTCTTTCATCATTGATGAGATGCGTGGACCGGGACAATATTTATTTTATTTTATTTTATTTTATTTTATTTTATTTTATTTTATTTTATTTTATTTTATTTTATTTATTTTTATGGTTCTTTTTAATTTTTTATTTATTGATTTTTCAAGAGAGAGAGATTGGAGTAGTGTCCCACCGATGGACCCATTCCTTGGTTAATTCTTGCATGTGCCCCGACCAGCATTCGAACCCACAACCTTGGGGTATCGGGATTTTCGCTGCTGCCCTGAACTCTGCTACCCGGCCAGGGCCTCGATGGTTCTTTTAAAAGGATTTTCACGGCCATAGCCCGTTGGGCTCAGTGGATAGAGCATCGGCCTGCGGACTCAAGAGTCCCGGGTTCGATTCCTGGTCAAGGGTACATGCCCGGGTTGCGGGCTCCATCCCCAGTGCGGGGCGTGCAGGAGGCAGCCGACCCATGATTCTCTCTCATCATGGATGTTTCTCTCTCTTCCTCTCCCTCCCTACCTGAAATCAATAAAAATATATATATAGCCCCGGCTGGTGTGGCTCAGTGGGTAGAGCGTCGGCCTGCAGACTGAAGGGTCCCGGGTTCGATTCCCGCCAAGGGCATGGACCTGGGTTGCGGGCACTTCCCCAGTGGGGGGCGTGCAGGAGGCAGCTGATCGATGTGTCTCTCTCATCGATGTTTCTGACTCTCTATCCCTCTCCCTTCCTCTCTGTAAAAAATCAATAAAATATATTTTTAAAAAATCAGTGGAAAAAATATCCTCGGGGGAGGATTCACACACACACACACACACACACACACACACAAAATGTCTAATAATAAAAGCATCCTAGGCTCATTAGACCAGACAGCCAGACATTTTTCTGGACATCCTTCCAGACGACCTTCCGGACGACCTTCCGGACGAAGCTGGGGCTACGAGGGCCGAGCCCCTCGTACGAATTTCGTGCATCGGGCTGCTAATCAAATATTAAAGGGAGGGGGAGGGGGAGGGGAGTAATTGGTAAAAAATATATATATACGATCACGTAGACACACACACACACACACACACGCACACACACACAAAATCTCTAATAATAAAAGCATCCTAGGCTCATTAGATAGGACAGCCAGACATTTTTCTGTACATCCTTCCGGACGACCTTCCGGACGACCTTCCGGATGAAGCTGGGGCTACGAGGGCCGAGCCCCTCATACGAATTTCGTGCATCGGGCTGCTAATCAAATATTAAAGGGAGAGGGAGGGGGAGGGGGTAATTGGGGAAAAAATATATATACGATCACGTAGACACACACACACACACACACACACACACACACACACACACAATCTCCAATAATAAAAGCATCCTAGGCTCATTAGACCGGACAGCTGGACGACCCTCCGGACGTCCTTCTGGACGACCTTCCGGACGACCTTCCGGACGACCTTCCGGACGACCTTCCGGTCGAGGCTGGGGCTACGAGGGCCGACCCCCTGGTATGAATTTCGTGCATCGGGCTGCTAATCAAATATAAAAGGCAGAGGGAGGGGGAGGGGGTAATTGGGAAAAAAATATATAGATCACGCACACACACACACACACACACAATCTCTAATAATAAAAGCATCCCAGGCTCATTAGACTGGACAGCTGGACGACCCTCCGGACGACCTTCCGGATGAAGCTGGGGCTACGAGGGCTGAGCCCCTTGTATGAATTTCGTGCATCGGGCTGCTAATCAAATGTAAAAGGGAGGGGGAACGGGAGGGGGAGGGGGTAATTGGGAAAAAAATATATATACGATCACGTAGACACACACACAGGCACACACACACACACACGCACACACACACACACACACACAGGCCTTGCAATGACGTCATTGCTCACTGGCTCAGGAAGCTGAATGGGGTGTGAGCTCCTGAAGCCGGTGGATGGAAATGGCTCTCGTCGGCCCTGGGGCGCCCGGACCACCCGCGTCGAGGGTTGTGGGCAATTATTCTTTTAAAAAAATTAATTTATTTTTTTTATACTTTTATGGTGGCAAGTGTTACCGACGTCCTCTCCTTTTCCCCCCCTTGTGCCCCCTCCAGCCCACCCCTGTCCCCCTGCCCCCCACCCCAGGCCCTCACCCCGCTTTTGTCTGTGTCCACGGGGGATGCATCTACGCACACAAGGTCTCTGGCTGATCGATTCCCGCCCCCCTCCCCCCGTCTTCCCTCTGAGACTCGGATTCCCTCTGAGTCCGTTCGATGCTTCTCTGTTTCTGCCTCTATTTTGTCCGTCAGTTTATTGGGGTTCATTCGATCCCCACAAATAGGCGAGATCCTGGGATATGCGTCTTTCTCCGACTGGCTTATTTCGCTCAGAATCACGCTTACAATTTGCACAAATAGTAACAGTTTATTCTCTTTTTTTTAAAAAAAAATATTTTTTTTATTGATCTCAGAGAGGAAGGGAGAGGCAGAGAGAGAAAGAGAAATATCCATGATGAGAGGGAATCACGGACCGGCCGCCTCCTGCACGACCCACACTGGGGATCGAGCCCGCAACCCGGGCCTGTGCCCTTGACCGGGATTCGAACTCGGGACCTCCTGGTTCCTAGGTCAACGCTCAACCCCTGAGCCACGCTGGCCAGGCCGTAAAGCACTTTTCTGTAGCCGTGTGTCTTAACTTGGAATTTTTCTCTGCCGTTTTATTTTCGTTGTGTGTGTGGTGTGTGGCTATAACCAGTGGTCGGCAAACCCATGAGCCAACGGAGCCGAATATCCACAGGACGACGATTTTAATCTCTTTGGAGAGCCCAATTTTTTAAGCTTAAACTATACAGGCAGGTCCATTGTGATCCACTTAATGAGGGGACGCCCAAGGCTGAGGGAGAGCCACACTCCAGGGGCCCAAGAGCCGCAGGTGGCTCGCGAGCCGCAGTTTGCCGACCACTGGGCTATAATATGCACGTTCCCTTGAGGCCACGTTCACAGAGATCATCATTGCATCATCTTTACTGCCTGCACCATCCCACCAGCCTCCACCCCCAACCCCCCTTGGTGGGAAGACCCCTAAAGAAATGCATTTTGTTTGGGGGGTGTCTCTCCGGCTGTCCGCACCCCAGCCTCCCACCTCCACCCGTCGGGACCTCCCCTCGGCCTGAGCAGCGTCTCGCCCGCCCTCCTGCCCGCCCAGCCCAGCGCGTGAAATGAATGAATGGAATGTTCTTCGCACAACGAACGGAATTCCAAAGGCCCTCGGCCTCCCACCGGCTGCAGGGAGCCCTGCCTTCTCAGTGGACAGCGGGTGTGTGTGTGTGTGTCTGTGTGTGTCTGTGTGTGTCTGTGTGTGTGTGTCTGCGTGTGTGTCTGTGTGTCTGTGTGTGTCTGTGTGTGTGTGTCTGCGTGTGTGTCTGTGTGTCTGTGAGTCTGTGTGTGTCTGTGTGTGTGTCTGTGTGTGTGTCTGTGAGTCTGTGTGTGTGTCTGTGTGTCCGTGTCTGTGTGTGTGTCTGTGTGTGTCTGTGTGTGTCTGTGTGTGTGTATGTGTGTGTCTGTGTGTGTCTGTGTGTGTCTGTGTGTGTGTCTGTGTGTGTGTCTGTCTGTGTCTGTGTGTGTGTCTGTGTGTGTGTCTGTGTGTGTGTCTGTGTGTGTCTGTGTGTGTGTCTGTGTGTGTGTCTGTCTCTGTGTGTGTCTGTGTGTGTGTCTGTGTGTGTGTCTGTGTGTGTGTCTGTGTGTGTGTCTGTCTCTGTGTGTCTGTGTGTGTGTCTGTGTGTCTGTGTGTGTCTGTGTGTGTCTGTGTGTGTGTCTGTGTGTCTGTGTGTGTCTGTGTGTGTCTGTGTGTGTGTCTGTGGTGTGTCTGTCTCTGTGTGTGTCTGCGTGTGTGTGTCTGTGTGTGTGTGTGTCTGCGTGTGTGTCTGTGTGTATCTGTGTATCTGTGTGTGTCTGTGTGTGTCTGTCTCTGTGTGTGTCTGTGTGTGTCTGTGTGTGTGTCTGTGTGTCTCTGTGTGTGTCTGTGTGTCTGTGTGTGTCTGTGTGTCTGTGTGTGTCTGTGTGTCTGTGTGTGTCTGTGTGTGTCTGTCTCTGTGTGTGTCTGTGTGTGTCTGTGTGTGTGTCTGTGTGTCTGTGTGTGTCTGTGTGTCTGTGTGTGTGTCTGTGTGTGTCTGTCTCTGTGTGTGTCTGTGTGTGTCTGTGTGTGTGTCTGTGTGTCTGTGTGTGTCTGTGTGTGTGTCTGTGTGTGTGTCTGTCTCTGTGTGGGTCTGTGTGTGTCTGTGTGTGTCTGTGTGTCTGTGTGTGTCTGTGTGTCTGTGTGTGTGTGTGTGTCTGTGTGTGTGTGTGTATCTGTGAGTGAGGGCATCAGCGAGGGCCATCTCTGTCCCAGAAAGAACATGAAGCAAGAATTCTCCTGACTCTGAGGGTTAAACAAGCCGCCGCGGACAGGGACTGAGTTAGGGGGAGGGTCCCCCAAACTCTCTCTCTCCCCCTTTCTCTCTCTCTCTCTGGCTCTCAAGTCCGTGAAAACATGTCCTCAGATGAGGATTAAAAGAAAGAAGGTCAGCCCGGCCGGTGTGGCTCAGTGGATAGAGCGTCGGCCTGTGGACTGAAGGGTCCCGGGTTCGATTCCCGGTCAAGGGCACGTGCCCGGGTTGCGGGCTCATCCCCAGTAGGGGGCGTGCAGGAGGCAGCCGATCCGTGATTCTCATCATGGACTAGAGGCCCGGTGCATGAAATTCGTGCACTGGAGGGGGGAAGGGATCCTCAGCCCAGATGGCGGGAGGGCTCCAGGGCGTGTCCAGCCCGTCTCGCTCAGTCCTGATTGGCCGGACCCCAGCAGCAAGCTCACCTATCAGTCATAGCGTCTGCCCCCTGGTGGTCAGTGCACGTCATAGCAACTGGTTGACCATTCGACTGTCTGCCCCTGGTGGTCAGTGCACGTCATAGCAACTGGTTGACCATTCGACTGCCCCCTGGTGGTCAGTGCACGTCACAGCGAATGGTTGAGTGGCCTTAGCACATCATTAGCATATGACGCTGTGATTGGTTGAACGGCCGACCGGACGACCAAACACGTAGCATATTAAGCTTTTATTATAGAAGATGCTTCTCTCTCTCTCCCTCTCCCTTCTTCTCTGAAACCAATAAAAACATATTTTAAAAAATGAAGGTCAAACCCTAGTTGGTTTTGCTCAGTGGCTAGAGCATCGTCCCACGGACTAAAGGGTCCCGGGTTCGATTCCCGGTCAAGGGCACAGGCCTGGGTTCCAGGCTCGATCCCCAGGCGGGAGGCGTGCAGGAGGCGGCCGGTCCGTGATTCTCTCTCCTCTTGAGTCATGGATGTCTCTCTCCCTCTCTCTTCTTCTCTGAAATCAAATAAAAATTTACTTAAGAAAAAAGACGAATAGCCAAGTGTTGGCCCCGCAGCTAAAAATCCGACGGCCTTAACCCCCGGCCAGCAAACGTGCCAGAAGGCGGCTTTGCTGACGAAAGACAAGAACAACCGCGTCCCAGTGGGTCCCCCTGACACGTACCCTCTCATCTCGCCTTACAACCCGTGCAGATATGACGGAAAAAAAAAACCCACAAAAAAAACCATTGAAAGCCGACCTAGGCCCCCAGTAAATGCATTTCCCTGGAGAACAATTTGCAAAACACACAGTTAAATTCCTCTCCTGAGGGCTGGGGGACAGGGCGTTTTTTTGGGGGGAATTGGGGGGGGATGGAGACTTGAAGACAGATTCTAACTGCATGACGGGGGCAGGTGTGTGTGTGTTGGGGGGGACCTGGGGCGTATGGGCCGTGTCTCGTCACCTCCAGTCGGATCCCACCGGGGCCTGACCCCTGACCTCGGGGCTTTGGGTTAACGCCGTCGGCCTGACAATCCGCTGACGGAGCCGGGCTGGCTGGCGGGAGGCGAAACCCCATCTGCCCTCAGCCCGCGGCTGGGGGGCCGTATCCTGTTTCGGGATCTGGATGGGGTGGGGGGGGGGGGACACGAGAGGGGCTTCTCTGAGTGGTTTCGGGGACCCGGGTGATGATGAGAGGCAATGGGCTCATTTGTGCCACCGTCTCAGGCATCTGTCAGAACGTTCCCCACACCCCCCCGCCGCCCCGCCCTTTTTGTGGGAAATGTTTTTCAGCGACAGTTGGCGTTCGATATTATTTTATTTTTTATCTGAAACTAGGGGCCCGGTGCACGAGATGCGTGTGGGGGGCTTGGCCCTTGCAGCCGCGGCTTCGTCCGGAAGGTCGTCCGGAAGGTCGTCTGGAAGGTCACCCGGAAGGACGTCCGGAAGGTCGTCCGGAAGGACGTCCGGCTGTTCAGTCTAATTAGCATATATGATGCTTTTATTATTATAGATACTTTTTTTTTCCCCTCTTGATTTCAGAGAGGAAGGGAGAGGGAGAGAGAGAGAGAGAGAGAGAGAGAGAGAGAGAGAGAGAGAGAGAATCCATGATGAGAGAGAATCATGGACCGGCCGCCTCCTGCACGCCCCCTGCAGGGGATGGAGCCCGCAACCCGGGCCTGTGCCCTGTGACTGGGGATCGAACCCTGACCTCCCGGTTCCTAGGTCGACGCCCTAACCACTGAGCCACACCGGCCGGGCCGAGCTCTTGGCAGCCTCCTGGCTCCAGCCTGCACCGGGGTCCCCCAACCTGATATTAAAACACACAGGGGCCCCCATGCCAGGCCAAACAGGCCTCCCGCCTGCCTTTGGCGGGAAAAGAAAAGAAAAGAAAGGACTTAAGCGCCCGCATACCTTTCTAATAAAATTTCATTAAATCTTGGTTAGAAGGGATGAAGCCGGGGCCTGCAGCAAAGCTCACAATTCCAGGGCTGGCTTTGAAGTGTCGCCCCTGAATACAAAGCAAACATCGGCTGGGCCTGGAGCCACCCCCCCCTCACTCCCCGCCCTCCCCCCGTCATCCCCCCCCCCCAGGACAAAGGGCCTTGGGGTCCCCCCTCCTATTAGCAGGTAATGAGAACTACATACCGCCTGGGCCTGCAGGCTGGCCGCCTGCTTTCTGCCTTTTTTTTTTTTTTTTTTAAATCCCTTTTTGTTGAAATTATGACCTATATCCCCTTTCCCCCGGCCATGGGCCCCCTGCAGCCTGCCCCCGTCCCCTCACAAGCCCAGGCCTGCACCCCGCTATTGTCCGTGTCCACAGGTGACGCATACAAGGTCATTGGTTCATCTTCTCCCACCCACCCACCCTCCCCTGCCTTCCCTCTGAGGTTCCAGACTCTGTTCCATGCGTCTATGTCCCTGGGTCTATTTTGTTCATCGGTTTATTCGGTTCATTAGATTCCACGTAGGAGTGAGATCATGGGATACGTGTCTTGCTCTGACCGGCTTATTTCGCTCAGCATCATGCTCTCCAGACCCCTCCGTGCTGTCCCAAAGGGTAAGAGAGCCTACCTTTTTCAGGGCTGCGTAGTATTCCACGGTGTCGATGGACCACAGCGGTTTCATCCGCCCGTCTGCTGATGGGCACTTGGGCTGTTTGCAGATCTCGGCTGTCTTGTATCTCTATATATAAAAGCATAAGTGACCGGATGACCGGTCGCTATGACACTCACTCACCACCAGGGGGCAGACGCTCAATGCAGGTGCTGCCCCCTGGTGGTCAGTGCGCTCCGACAGCCAATCCCCCGTGGTCCCTCACCCCGCCTGCCCAGTTCTGATTGGCCCCCATCACCGGCCAGGCCGGGGGACCCCATCTGTGCACGAATTTGTGCACCGGGCCTCTAGTATCTACACTAATAAAAGGGCGATATGCTAATTAGGCCAGGAGACCTTCCAGACGTCCTTCGGGGCGAAGCCATGGTGGTGGGGCCGAGGCAGAGGCGGTTAGGGGTGATCAGGCCAGGAGGGGAGGGCATTTGGGGGTGAGCAGGCAGAGTGGTTAGGGGCGATCAGGCCGGCAGGCAGGTGAGCAGTTAGGAGCCAGCGGTCCTGGATTGCAGCAGCGATGTCCGACTGCTGGTTTAGGCCCGATCCCAGCAGTTGGGCGTCCCCTGAGGGGTTCCAGATTGGAGAAGGTGCCGGCCTGAGGGATCCCCCCTCTCCCGTCATGCACGAATTTCATGCACCGAGCTTCTAGCATGTATATAAAAGGCTAATATGCAAAGTGTCCCCGCGGGAGTCCGACCGCTTGCTATGATATGAGCTGACCACCGGGGGTGCAGCGTGGAATGAAGGAGGGCCCCAGCCGGCAGCCGGCAGCTGGGAAGGGGAGGCCCCAGCGAGGCCAAGGGGCCCTACTGTGCACAGATTTCGTGCACCGGGCCTCTAGTTGTCGTAAATAACGTTGCTATGACCATCGGGGTTCTTTTGTTTCAATCTTTGTTGTTGAGAGCATTACCTATGTGCCCTGTTCCTCCCGTGAACCCCGTCTAGCCCTCTCCCATCCCCCCATACCCCTGGCCCTCGCCCCCCCTATTGTGTGTGTCCATGTTTGATGCCAGAAATCAGACACACGTCCGTTAAATCCAAACCTAAAGAGAAGAGAAGGGAAAGGACAGCCCTGGCCGGTGTGGCTCAGTGGATAGAGCGTCGGCCTGCAGACCGAAGGGTCCCGGGTTCGGTTCCGGTCCAGGGCATGTCCCCGGGTTGCAGCTTTGATCCCTGGTCCCTGGTCAGGGTGCATGTGGGAGGCAATGCATTAATATCTCTATTTCTCTCTCTCTCTCTCTCTCTCTCTCTCTCTCTCTCTCTCTCTCCCTCCCTCCCTTCCACTCTCTCTAAAAAGAAATCAATGTAAAAATATCCGCAGGTAAAAATGAACAAAAAAATAAAAATAAAATAAAACCCATTTTGCCTCACAGAGCAGCCTGTGTGGACGGAGGTGATGGGCTTGATCCATTTGTGCAAAGTGGAACCAAATGTCCCCCGCCCCCAATTCCTGCCCCGCACAGCGTCCCCCCGAGAGGGACAGAGAGGGCCGGCCGGGGGTACCCATTTCCAAGTTTCAAGGGACCCCTTTATGCTCCCTAATAGCCACGGTTTTGAGTAACAGGAGAGGGGCGTGCGGAAGATCAAAGTTCCCCCGGGGCGAGTTTTATGGGGGGATCTACGTAAACCCCGCCAGGGACATAAATCTTTCCATCTCTCTCCCTCCAACCCCCCCGTTTCCTGCCAGGCATCCACAATAACTCCTACAGCAGCTCTGAGCTCAAACAAAGGGCTGCTTCAGAGAGAAATCCAGGGGGGCTTCCAGGAGGAGGTGTGGATGGAGGAAAAAAGAGAGCTATTCTCATCCGTGCAGATAACAGGGGCCTGGCAAGGGTGACCCTGTGTATCAGTGTCACACTGGGACCCCCCCAAATTTGCACGGCCCATGTTTGGCCATCTCTGCTCACACCCATGACGTCACCAGCTCAGAGAGGCCGGGAGGGTCATTGAAAATCGATACCATAATAACCAGGCCGGGGCCGCCTTCTTTATCTCTCCCCTCGACGGCCAATTACGCAGCGATTGCCGACGCCCGGGACGCGTGGCAAAATGAATCGTGTTAATAGCGCCGGTGAGATGAGGATCTATCCGTCTCCGGACGGGGGTCGGAGTTCAGGGTGGTTAATGGGGTCGTCACTCATCCGGGGAGAGCGGGGACAGGAGGGCTCCCGCCGGTCACATTGGCTCGGCCGGATGGACGCCAGCTGGCTGGCCAGGGGAGGGGAGTGGGGGCTCCCGTACAGGCCTGTGTCTGCACCGCCCACACCTGAGCCAGGCTGCCCAGGGGCACAGGGAGATGCTGTGAGGCGTTCGGATACCACTGGCCATTTGAGGGCCGACCCCTAAAACCCTTTGCACACATGTTGGTACCTATAGATTCTATGCACATACATACATGTGTGCAGGTGACCCAGGCATGAGCCATTCTCTGCACATACATACATGTGTGCAGGTGACCCAGGCATGAGCCATTCTCTGCACATACATACATGTGTGCAGGTGACCCAGGCATGAGCCATTCTCTGCACATACATACATGTGTGCAGGTGACCCTAGCATGAGCCATTCTCTGCATATACATACATGTTTGCAAGTAACCCAGGCATGAGCGATTCTATGCACATACATACATGTGTGCAGGTGACCCGGGTATGAGCGATTCTCTGCACATACATACATGTGTGCAGGTGACCTGGGGGTGTGCAAAACCCCACAGATTCTATGCAGATGCAGATAATTACAGGTGACCCGGGTGTGTGCATATACTTGTAGATTCTATGCTCATATGTAGATACTTACAGGTGACCTGGGTGTGTGCATATACCTGTAAATTCTATGCACATGTGTAGATACTTACAGGTAACCCGGGTGTGTGCATATACCTGTAAATTCTATGCACATATGTAGATACTTACAGGTGACCCGGGTGTGTGCATATACCTGTAGATTCTATGCTCATATGTAGATACTTACAGGTGACCCGGGTGTGTGCATGTACCTATAGATTCTACGCACATATGTAGATACTTACAGGTGACCCGGGTGTGTGCATATACCTGTAGATTCTATGCTCATATGTAGATACTTACAGGTGACCCGGTGTGTGCATATACCTGTAGATTCTATGCACATATGTAGACACTTACAAGTGACCTGAGTGTGAGCATATACCTGTAGATTCTATGCATGTATGCAGATAAATACAGGTGACCTGGGTGTGAGCATATACCTGTAGATTCTATGCACATACATAGATGTGCACAGGTGACCTGAGTGTGAGCAGACACCTGTAGATTCTATGCACATGTGTAGATACAGGTGACCTGGGCGTGTGCATACACCTGTAGACTCTATTCATGTTGGGAGGTGTGACCTTGGGAGAGGAGAACGTCATGAGGGGCCGTTCTGCCATCAGCTCTGTCCGTGACCATTTCGGAGTTCTCTGCTGGGGCTGGAGCTGGGCTGCCCATGGCGGGCAGGGGGTCCCCGGGGCCACGTCCCCACTTTGCACACGGCACTAACCCAGCTTGGGGGGCGGAACCCCGTCTCCCCTGGTTGCATTGGGCACTTTCTTTTCTCTCTTTTGCCTAATCCTCAGCTGAGGATATTTTTCCGTTGATTTTTTAGGGCGAGTGGAAGGGAGAGGGAGAGAGAGAGAGAGGGACAGAGGGAAACATCACAGTGAGACAAACACATCGATGGGCTGCCTCCCGCACGCACCCCGACCAGGGCCCAGGCGGGGGAGGAACCTGCAACCTGGGCACGTGCCCTTGACCTGGAATCGAACCCGGGACCCTTCAGCCTGCAGGCTGACGCTCTAACCACGGAGCCACACCGGCCAGGGCTTCCTAAGGTTGTTCTGGAACAAAGCAGACCCACAGCTGAGCGCCCCTTCTTGGTTTTCAGGAAGGCCCTGGAGGGCAGGGGGGGGGGTCCCGGGGGTGGGGAAGAGGTCAGAGGTCAACCAAAGGGCTTATAAGCATGCATACGGGCATGAGCCAGGGATGCAGACAGTCGGGGGGCGAGGGGTGGGAGCAGGTGGGTGGGGAGGGGCCAATGGGGGGGGGGAAAGGGGGACATGCTAGGACCGTGGTCGGCAAACTGCGGCTCGCGAGCCACCTGCGGCTCTCTGGCCGCTTGAGTGCGGCTCTTCCTAAGCCTGAGGTGTCCCCTCATTACGTCAATCACAAATGGACCTGCCTATATAGTTTAAGTTTAAAAAATTTGGCTCCCCAAAGAGATTTCAATCATCGTCCTGTGGGTATTTGGCTCTGTTGACGAAGGGGTTTGCCGGCCCCTGTAACTAGTCTATGGAATGCGTTCAACAATAAAGAATTTAAATAAGAAGATAAAGAAAAAGTAGAGAAAGACATCCGCTTTATTTTGTCGGAAGTCCATGCCCCCATCGGAGATTTATGGCAGCACACACACACACACACGCACACACACGCCGTAGGCTGTAAATCTTTTCCCGACCAGGGGTCTGCTCGGCCCTGGGTTGGATTAATCACCGAGGCGTGTTTGCAAAAGCGTCGTTCCGCAGGGCAGCGGGCGACTGATTTACAGGGTGAGTACACACGGCTTCCGTCCACGGCCGTAAATTCACGCCCAGAGGACGCCTTCGGGCCGGAGGCTGAGGAGGGGTTTTAGCCAAAGTCCTTGTGTTTGGGGACCTCATGAGCTTTTAAAATATATATATTTATTTACATATGTGTGTGTGTGTGTGTGTCTGTGTGTGTGTACATATGTGTATACTAGAGGCCCGGTGCATGAAATTGGTGAACGGAGAAATGGTGTTCCTCAGCCCAGTCTGCACCCCCTCCAACCCGGGACCCCTTGGGGGATGTCTGAAGCCGGTTTAGGCACAATCCCAGGCATTTGGTCATCCCTGTCACAATCCGGGACTGCTGGCTCCTAACTGCTCCCCTGCCGGCCTGATCGCCCCTAACTGCTCCCCTGCCGGCCTGATCGCCCCCAACTGCCCTCCCCTGCTGGCCTGATCGCCCCTAACTGCCCTCCCCTGCCGGCCTGATCGCCCCCAACTGCCCTCCCCTGCCGGCCTGATCGCCCCCAACTGCCCTCCCCTGCCGGCCTGATCGCCCCTAACTGCCCTCCCCTGCCGGCCTGATCGCCCCCAACAGCCCTCCCCTGCCGGCCTGATCGCCCCCAACTGCTCTCCCCTGCCTGCCTGATCGCCCCTAACTGGCCCCCCTGCCGGCCTGACACCCCTAACTGCCCCCCCTGCAGGCCTGATCGCCCCCAACTGCTCTCCCCTGCCGGCCTGATCGCCCCTAACTGCCCTCCCCTGCTGGCCATCTTGTGACGACATGAGGGCGTCGCGAGAGGGCGCGAGGACCACCTAGCCTTTTATTAGTATAGCTGTATATATGTTATTGATTTCAGAGAGAACGGGAGAGAGAGAGAGAAACATGCATGAGGAAAGAGAATCATGCATCGGCCGCCTCCTGCACGCCCCCTACTGGGGACCGAGCCCACAACCCGGGCCTGTGCCCTTGACCGGGAATCGAACCTGTGACCTCCTGGTTCCTAGGCCGACGCTCTAACCACTGAGCCAACCAGCCGGGCAACTCACTTCCCTTCTCATTCCTTTTCAGGGTTAACTGATTAGAAATCATGGGGGGAAGCCAGACGAAGCTTTGAACAAAGAACATTCATCCAAAAGCGGCCAGCAGGCTTTTTTTTTTTTTTTTTTTTTTTTTTTTTTTTTTTTTTTTTTTACGGGGATACATAAAACATAGAGTTTACGGCATAAAACCAGCAACAGCCCTAACCGGTGTGGCTCAGTGGATAGAGCGTCGGCCTGCGGACTGAAGGGTCCCGGGTTCGATTCCCGGTCAAGGGCATGGACCTTGGTTGCGGGCACATCCCCGGTGGGGGGCGTGCAGGAGGCGGCTGATCGATGTTTCTCTCTCATCGATGTTTCTAACTCTCTATCCCTCTCCCTTCCTCTCTGTAAAAAATCAATAAAATATATTTAAAAACCCCTTAAATAACACTTGCATTTTTTATGTATAAATAATGAAGTATGCATTTCTTTGATTCCAATATATACATATTGATTATATATACATATATATATATATATATATATATATATATATATAGTCATTTCTGTAGATTCTTTCACATTTTGAAAACGAACTGTATGTTCATAAACACGGACTTTATCACCATTCAAAGCGGATACACATTTTTTGGGGGGGTGGGTGGCGGGGTGGGGTGGGGACACCCTATATACATACAAGGCGCCATGAAGAGCGAGATGGAGACGGAAAACAAAAGGGGGTGGGTAGGTGGGTGGGTGGCTTTGAATGTTGGCGAAATGTTTCCATGTTTTAAACGCGCGCCAGGGAGAACGGGGGTTTCTGGGTGGAGGCCTGGGGTGCCCGTGTTTGGGAAACTGTCCCCCGAGTCCCACCACCCCCAATAGATGGGAAAAACGCCCGCCCACGCGGAGGAACTGCGCTGGAACGCGGGGCGCACGTGCGCGCACTTTGGCGCGCGCTTTGGCACAGACTTGGAGAAGCGCGCGCAACGCGCCCGTAACCCCCGGGCGGTTCTGGGGACCTGTAAATGCCGCGCGTTGACTTAACCAACATTTATTGGGGATTTATTCCTACTTAGTGCCCGGTTTTATAAGAGCCACGGTTTCAGCGTTGGAATCTTTTTTTTTTTCTTCTCCCCTCCCCAACCCCCTTTAAACATAAAATTAAGAGGCTTAACTTTTTTTTTTTTTTCGGAGCCACTGGAGGATTGAGGGGAAGAGGGAAAGTGAGTAGAAAGGGCTGTTTTTTTTTTGTTTGTTTTTTTTTTTCCTGCGACGCACATGTGTGTGTGTGTGTGTGTGTTCGTGGATACATTGTCGCGATCGCAGCGTCAGTGGATACATTGTCGCGATCGCAGCGTCAGTGGATACATTGTCGCGATCGCAGCGTCAGTGGATACATTGTCGCGATCGCAGCGTCAGTGGATACATTGTCGCGATCGCAGCGTCAGTGGATACATTGTCGCGATCGCACCGTCAGTGGATACATTGTCGCGATCGCAGCGTCAGTGGATACATTGTTTCAATCACATCGTCAGTGTATATATTGTTGCAAATCGCAGCGTCAGTGGATACATTGTTGCAATTGCAGCGTCAGTGGATACATTGTAACGGATGAAAGGCAATGCGTCCATCTCTGTGTGTAGACAATGTGTTGTAGGGACCATCGTCTCTTCCATTTGGTAGGTGCGCTTAGCAAAGGGAGATGTCTGTGGAAATGTGCCTGCAGCCCGGCCAGTGTGGCTCAGTGGTTGAGCCTCAACCTAGGAACCAGGAGGTCACGGGTTCGGTTCCCGGTCAAGGGCACATGCCCGGGTTGCGGGCTCCATCCCCAGTCGGGGGGCGTGCAGGAGGCAGATGATGCATGATTCCCTCTCATCATTCATCTCTCTCTCTCTCTCTCTCTCTACCTTCCTCTCTCGGAAATCAATAAAAACATATTGAAAACTAGAGGCCTGTGAGCCTTAGGGCTGGCCGGCGATCAGGGCTGACCAGGGCCTTCCTTCGTTTCACGCTGCCCCCTGGTGGTCGGCGCACATCATGGCGAGTGATTGAACTCCTGGTCTCCTGGTCGAACTCCCGTGGGGACACTTGCATATCATCTTAGGCTTTTATAGATAGAGACTAGAGGCCCGGTGCATGAAACTCATGCACGGAGGGTGGGGTATCCCTCAGGCCGGCCAGCACCCTCTCCAATCCGGGACCCCTTGGGGGGTGTCCGATGGGGCCTAAACCGGCAGTCGGACATCCCTCTCGCCGTCTGGGACCACTGGCTCCTAATTGCTCGCCTGCCTGCCTGATTGCCCCTAACTGGCCCCCTGCTGGCCTGGTTGCCCCCTAACTGCCCCCCCCTGCTGCCTGGTTGCCCCCTAACTGCCCCCCCTGCTGGCCTGGTTGCCCCTAACTGCTCTCCCTGCCAGCCTGGTCGCCCCTAACTTCTCTCCCCTGCTGGCCTGATCACCCCTAACTGCCCCCCTGCTGGCCTGGTCACCCCTAACTGCCCCCCTGCAGGCCTGATCACCCCTAGCTGCCCCCCTGCGGGCCTGATCACCCCTAACTGCCCCCCTGCAGGCCTGATCGCCCCTAACTGCTCCCCCTGCAGGCCTGGTCGCCCCTAACTGCGCCCCCTGCTGGCCTGGTCGCCCCCTAACTGGTCCCCTGCCAGCCTGGTCGCCCCTAAATGTCCAGAAGTTGTCTGGTCGCCCGGTCTAATTAGCATGTTAGCCTTTTATATATAGAGATGGTGACTGGTTCGTCCTGTGTGACACGACGTTTACGGACTCAGTTAAATGAAATACAGAGCCGACGTCTACATCATCAGTGCTGTGGTTGCTGGCAGACCAGGGAGCCCCCCCCCCCCCACTCCCATCAGCCGCCCCAGTTGCGCCCTGGAGCCCAGCCTCCTGGGAAGAGGACAGACCTCACGGACTCAGGAAACCAATCAAATCTTTAAAAAAATATATTTTTATTGTTTTTTTTTTCTTTTTAGAGAGAGAGAGAGAGAGAGAGACATCCATGATGAGAGAGAACCACAGACTGGCCGCCTCCTGCACGCCCCCGTCTGGGGATCAAGCCCGCAACCCGGGCCTGTGCCCTTGACCGGGAATCGAACCCAGGCCCCTTCAGTTCTCAGGCCGACGCTCTACCCATTGAGCCACACCGGCCAGGGAGAACGGATCCATTTCACGGGAACCATGGGGTGGATCTGGGGAGGCAGGGACGTGCGTCTACATCTCCCGCAAACCGCCTTCGGTCGGGAGAATCGTTGCTGATTTTATGTGCTGCTTTGTCTAATGCTTTTCATTTATTTTTTCCTTTTTTTAAAATAGGAGCCGCCCGGCTGTGCCTGGAGACAGCGCGCTGTGTGTCTTCGCTGAACGAGCTCCGTCCGATAACTCCTCGGGCGAACGGATGGCGATGGAAGAGGGGACGCCGCTCTGTTCGCGGGCGGGTCTCCAGGCTCATCGGAGGTCGGATCTTATAGGCATCATTTCTCCCCCGAAGTTGAAGGACGAGAGGGGGGCGCCTGGGAGATAGGAGCCCCCCCCCTCCTGCCGTCAGCGCCGAACCCCAAACCCCGACAGAGGCTGCAGAATGAAAAAAAGCATCCCGGGAATTAAAAGGAGAGAAGACAGGCCCGGCCGGTGTGGCTCAGTGGTGAGCGTCCACCTAGGAACCAGGAGGTCAGGGTTCGAATCCCGGTCGGGTTGTGGGCTCCATCCCCAGTGGGGGGCGTGCAGGAGGCGGCCGATGCAGGATTCTCTCTCATCATGGATGTCTCTCTCTCTCTCTCTCTCTCTCTCCCAAATCAATAAAGACATATTTAAAGCCCTGGCTGGTGTTGCTCAGTGGATAGCGCGTCGGCCTGCGGACGGAAGGGTCCCGGGTTCGATTCCGGTCAAGGGCACGGATCTCGGTTGTGGGCACATCCCTGGCCCGGGCCCTGGTTGGGGCGCGTGCAGGAGGCAACCCATCGAGGTGTCTCTGTCTCACATCGATGTTTCTCTGTCTCTCCCTCTCTCTTCCACTCTCTAAAAATCAATGGGAAAATATCCTTGGGTGAGGATTAAACACACACACACACACGTATATATATGCACATACTAGAGGCCCAGTGCACGAATTCGTGCACCAGTGGGGTCTCTCGGCCTGGCCTGCGGGATCGGGGTGAAACTGGCTCTCCGACATCCCCCGAGGGGTCCCGGATGGCGAGAAAGGGCAGGCCAGGCCGAGGGACCCCCCGTGGTGCACGATCGGGGCCGGGGAGGGACTCGGGAGGGCTCCAGGGCGTGTCTGGCCCGTCTCGCTCAGTCCCGATCTGGCCGGACCCCAGCAGCAAGCTCACCTACCGGTCAGAGCATCTGCCCCCTGTGGTCAGTGCACGTCATAGCGGCTGGTCGACCAGTTGATTGCCCCCGGTGGTCAGTGCACATCATAGCAACTGGTCAATCTGTCAACTGCCCCCTGGTGGTCAGTGCACGTCATAGCGAGTGGTTGAGTGGTCTTAGCATATCATTAGCATATTACGCTTTGATTGGTTGAACGGCCGACTGGCCCACCAGACACTTAGCATATTAGGCTTTTATTATATAGGATAAACATACATATCTATATCTATATCTATATCTATATCTATATCTATATCTATATCTATCTATACCTATATCTATATCTATATCATCTGTATCTATATCTATATCTATATCTATATCTATATCTATATCTATATCTATATCATCTATGTCTATATCTATATCATCTATATCTATATCTATATCTATATTATCTATATCTATATCTATATCTATATCTATATCTATATCTATAGCTAAATATATATATTTAAAAAAACAAGACTGAGTCATGAGATGGCTCAGTAAACCCTCTGAGGAAGGGAGGAACAATTATTAGTTTACAACCAAACACCACTCACAATGCACTTCTATTTCTCAAAGTTCTGGGAGCTGTGAGTCCAAGACCGACCCACGTCCCAGATGATTCAACGTCAGGTAACAGCCCGCTTCCTGGTTCCTCGGTGGCTGACGTCTCTCTGTGTCCTCACGCGGTTGAAGGGGTGCCGATCCCATTCGCCTGCCTGCATGTCGGCCGTTTAATTTGCAGGCCCCCGGCACCGCACCTAAGAGGGTGTACGACCGTCCTTCTGACCCACTCACAGCTCCGAGGCCCTACCTGCCAAGGTCCTCACCTTGGGGGGGGGGGTGAGCTTCTACACGTCCTTTCCTTTCAAGGCTGTGAACCCAGTGGAATCTGAGACGCTGGAAATCTGAATTCTCCGGCCCCAGATTCCCCACTCGGGCTATGACATTTGGCAAAAATATGTGTTTCTCATTGAAGCGTGAGGGAAGGGCTTTGCTGGCTTTTGGGCAATCATGACTCGTGCTCATTCCCCCAGACCAGGAGGAAGCATATCGTCTGAGCTAGAGGGTTGGGTGGTCAGCGTGTGGCTGTCCACGCGGCTGTCTGTCTGTCTGTCCGGCCGGCCCTGGTGACAGACACCAGGCGGGGAGGAGGCCCAGAGCAGGGGAGGGGAGGGGAGGGGAGGGAGGGCGCCTGAGCTTCTTAAGAGAAGAGGGAAGCCGGCGATTGTGTCTCCGCTAATGGCCACGCAGATGGCATTTATGGGCCTAATTTACGGGCATTCGCTGTGGCCGCGCTGGGGTGGGCGGTGGCGCTGTGAGGGTTTATGTCCTGAGGGCCCGGGACCGGTTTCCGGGAGGCGTTTTCCAAACCCATCTTGTCCTTGTGATTCCTGGGGACTCAGGAGGGAACTGACCCCGACCCACACGGACACGTTCTCTCTCTCTCCCTCCTTCCTCCCTTCCTTCCTTCTTTGATCTTCTTTCTTTCTTTCTTTCTTCTTTCTTTCTTTCTTTCTTTCTTTCTTTCTTTTCTTTCTTTTTTTCCCTTTCTCTCCCATTCTATCTTTCTCTTTCTAGCCCCCTCTCTGTGCGTGTTTGTCTCTTTTCTCTGCATCCTTATCTATCTATCATCTATCTATCTATCTATCTATCATCTATCTATCATATCTATCATCTATCATCTATCTATCATATCTATCTATCTATCATCTATCTATCTATCTATCTATCTATCTATCTATCTATCTATCTATCATCTATCTATCATATCTATCTATCTATCTATCTATCTATCTATCTATCTATCTATCTATCAATCATCTATCATCTATCTATCATATCTATCTATCATATCTATCTATCTATCTATCTATCTATCTATCTATCATCTATCATCTATCATATCTATCTATCTATCTATCTATATCAGTGGTTCTCAACCTGTGGGTCGCGGCCCCTTTGGGGGTTGAATGGCCCTTTCCCAGGGGTCGCCCAAGACCATCAGAAAACACATCTATAATCACATATTGTTTTTGTGATTGATCACTGTGCTTTCATGGTGTTCCATGTGTCACCATGAAAATCCATCCTGCAGATCAGATGTTTCCATGACGATTCGTAACAGCAGCCACATGACAGCGATGACGTGGCCACGAGAATAATGTTATGGTTGGGGGTCCCCACAGCATGAGGAGCTGCATTCAAGGGTCACGGCCTTAGGAAGGTTGAGAACCTCTGACCTGAGTATTATTTGAGCCCTGGCTGGTATGGCTCAGTGGATAGAGCGTCGGCCTGCAGACTGAAGGGTCCCGGGTTCGATTCCTGGTCAAGGGCATGTACCTGGGTTGCGGGCACATCCCCAGTGGGGGGCGCGCAGGAGGCAGCCGATCGATGCTTCTCTCTCATCGATGTTTCTAACTCTCTATCCCTCTCCCTTCCTCTCTGTAAAAAAATCAATAAAATATATTTTAAAAGAACGAAAAAAATCAATA
Source organism: Myotis myotis (assembly GCF_014108235.1). NCBI lineage: Eukaryota > Metazoa > Chordata > Mammalia > Chiroptera > Vespertilionidae > Myotis > Myotis myotis. The sequence continues at coordinate 257,464 of NW_023416358.1, forward strand.
GGAAAAGTTTCCTTGGATGAGGATTAACAGCAATAAATCTATACTAACAAAAGGGTGATATGCAAATTGGTCTGGATGACCTCATTGCAACGACTGAACAGCAGGCTGTGTGGGGAGACCCGGCTGGCAGGGGGGGCAGTTAGGGGCGATCAGGCAGGCAGGCAGGTGAGTGGTTAGGAGCCAGTGATCCCCGATTGCAAGAGGGATGTCCGGCTGCCGGTTTAGGCCCAAACCCACCTAAACCAGCCGTCAGACATCCCCCAAGGGGTCCCGGATTGCAGAAGGTGCAGGCCTGGCTGAGGGACCCCCACTCCCATGCACACATTTTGTGCCCGGGGCCTCTAGTCTATATAAAGGGCGTCCCAAAATTCACGCAAGATTCGCATTCTGCGTGAGCATTAACAACAACAACAAAACATAAAAGCCTGATTTGACTCGGTTGATTGAATCAGATTCTAATATCCGTTGCCCTTGGATGTCAATCCCTTCGATTCGATCAGCATCACCAAGGACCAATGATGGCCCAGGAGCCGGGACAAGGAAGACCAATGGAGACCGCGGCTTTGCGTCTGTGGCAGCAAAGCCGTGGAGGCCGTGGACCCGATGTGCTATTCCATACATAAACCCTAGACTGTGTCCTTTGTGAATCAATAAAAAATTTACAATTTTTCATGACAAACCTGTGTTTTCTATCAAAATTACTTCTTGCGTGAATTTTGGGACACCCTATAGGTACTCCTTCTGCCAGGCCAGTATGGTGAGAGAGGAAAAAAACAGCATAGATTTCCATTTCCATGCCCGGCTGGTGTGGCTCAGTGGTTGAGCATCGACCTAGGAACCAGGAGGTCCCGGGTTCGATTCCCGGTCGAGGGCACAGGCCTGGGTTGCGGGCTCCATCCCCAGTTGGGGGCGTGCAGAAGGCAGCCGGTCCATGATTCTCTCTCATCATGGATGTTCTTCTCTCTCTCCCTTCCTGTCTGAAATCAATAAAAAAAAAAATATATATAAATTTTTAAAAGGTGTCGATTTCCAGCATCCAGAAAGCTGCGTGCGTTGAATCAAAGAGGCTGGTGAGAGACTCTCTCTTGTCGGAGGAGGCGCAGAGAAGGGAGGGGTGTCGGGGTGTCTGCGGGGCCAGGGGCTGTTGTTAATGGCTCATGGCTAAGAGGCCTCCCCGGGGGGGAGCCGGCCGCCTGCTCGCGTCCTGTTATCTCGCCTCCATTTATTCAATTAACGGAGCGAGAGTCGAGCCCGCTGGAATCAAGCACCATTTTTTTTTTTTTTTACACTGTTTACCCAGCACGGGGTCCCCGGGGGAGCCGTCATTTGGGGGGGGAATAAATGCATCAGGCGTGCGTCGCGGACACGGCGGGCACGGCTGCTGCCTCTCTGAGCAGACAGACGGGGGATTAATTGATTTGTCATGGCCCAGGCACGGGGGCACCGTGGCCAGCTGGCGAGAGACCGTCCGTCAGCCCGGCCGGTGTCGCTCAGTGGTTAGCGTCGACCTAGGAACCAGGAGGTCACGGGTTCGATTCCCGGGCAAGGGCACGTGCCCGGGGTTGTGGGCTCCGTCCCCAACCAGTAGGGGGCCGATGCATGATTCTCTCTCATCATGGACGTTTCTCTCTCTCTCTCTCCCTCTCCCTTCCTCTCTGAAATCAAATATTTAGACTGGTGACCATTTTCTCTCTTTTTTTTTTAAAAAAATATATTTCACTGATTTTTTGCACAGAGAGGAAGGGAGAGGAACAGAGAGTAAGAAACATCGATGAGAGAGAAACATCGATCAGCTGCCTGCTGCACACCCCCCACTGGGGATGTGTCCGCAACCAAGGTACATGCCCTTGACCGGAATCGAACCCGGGACCCCTCAGTCCGCAGGCCGACGCTCTATCCACTGAGCCACACCAGTTAGGGCGATATAGATATAGATATAGATATAGATATAGATGATATAGATATAGATATAGATATAGATATATAGATATAGATATAGATATAGATATAGATGATATAGATATAGATATAGATATAGATATAGATATAGATATAGATATAGATATAGATATAGATATAGATATAGAGATATAGATAGATATAGATATAGATATAGAGATAGAGATATATAGATATAGATATAGATAGATATAGATGATATAGATATAGATAAAGATATAGATAGATATAGATGATATAGATATAGATATAGAGATAGATATAGAGATATAGATAGATATAGATATAGAGATAGAGATAGAGATATATAGATATAGATATAGATATAGATATAGATATAGATAGATGATATAGATATAGATGATATAGATATAGATATAGATATAGATATAGATATAGATATAGATATAGATATAGATATAGATATAGATATAGATATAGATATAGATATAGATAGATATATAGATGATATAGATATAGATAGATAGATAGATATATAGATGATATAGATATAGATATAGATATAGATATAGATATAGATATAGATAGATATATAGATGATATAGATATAGATATAGATAGATATATAGATGATATAGATATAGATATAGATATAGATATAGATATAGATATAGATATAGATATATATATAGATGATATAGATATAGATATAGATATAGATAGATATATAGATGATATAGATATAGATATAGATAGATATATAGATGATATAGATATAGATATAGATATAGATATAGATATAGATATATATATAGATGATATAGATATAGATATAGATATAGATAGATATATAGATGATATAGAGATAGATATAGATATAGATATAGATGATATAGATATAGATATAGATTATATTTTTTAAAAAATAAAGAACTAGGAACCAAATGGAAAGCCTGCCGAAGTCCTCTAGTCCAGGGCCTTCCCGTCGTCCCTCACGTCCAGCTTTTGGGGGACCCCAGCGGGTGCCGTGGGAAGACCCCACCTGCGGATACAAAACCGAGGAAAGGGGCTGCTCACACCCGCGTGGAACCTTCCCCTGCAAATAGGGCTGATGCGGGCAAAAGTGACTCAGACCATCCCGGTAGGATTCTGTGGCCGCGTGAACCTCAAACACGCCCTCCCCCCAAAAAACCCCCCAAAATAAAGACACCCCAGCCCCCCCCAAACCACACACACACACACACGGTTATCTGACCAAGATCCCCTATTTCCACGGAATCCCACTCAGACGACATCAAAAGGTTTTATGGCCGGGGCTGGGTTTTAGGGGTTACCCCTGGAATGTGGGGTGTCTTGTCTAACGGTCGGCGGCTGGTTCACCTTTTCCTCTCCATCCACCCCCCTTACCACCAGCCCCCCCACCCCCAAAAAAAAACCGCCTTTGAAGTCCCTGGCTCCGTCCGACCCAAAGGACCACAGCTTTCCATATGTTCCTCATATTTCCAAGTAAAATTTTATTTGATTTGGAACGAGGCTGAATTATAGATTTTTTTTCCTCTCCCCTCCCTCTCTCTCTCTCTCTCCTCCTGGCAGGCGGAGGAGCAGAAAAATGCTTAGACAACCTTTTTGGGGGGTCTCTATGATGATGATTATTATTATTTTTGCAATTTTTTTAATGTTCTTGGGACAGGGCTTCTTGGAATGGGGTTTGGTGCGAGACACCCACATTTTGTCTGCAAAGCACCAGCTCCCAACCTGTGTCCTCACCCCCCCCCCCAGGACCCATCTTGCCCCCCCCCCCCCCCCCGGCAGCTCCAAGGAGGCCTCCCGTAACCAGAATTCCTAAATCGTGGAGAAACAGGGACGCAGATGAGGTAAGAAAAATAGAACTCTCGCCTCGACTCCTGGGGGACTTCGCCGGGAGAGATGCAATTAACCCCAGAGCTCTGGACGATTTAAGTGTCTAAATAAAGCAATAATTCCCCCCCCCTCCCCAGACCCCTCACCCCCCTCCCTGACACCCCCCCCCTTTTTTTGTTTCGTTGTCCTTTGCAGCGATGAAGGGGTGAGAGAGCTTAACCACTTGAGCAGAACAAGCAGAAAAAAAAGGCTGGATGGTGACCAAGCAATTAGCAGGCGATGGGCCACCAGTTGTCGGAATTCGAGGCAATTCGGGCCGAGCATTCCCAGGCGAATAAATTGGGGCTGGAGAACCTGGAGGATATTTGCCGTGAGGTCAAAAGTCAGTGAGATCGCGCCGATCCCAATGGGACGTAATTTTTAAAAAATTTATTATTTCTTTCCACGCGTGGGAAAGTGATTCTGATGTTCTGGGGCCTGGAGGTAGATGGGGCGATTTTTGCAACAATGTAACTTGGGGGCGCGATTTTTGCAACAATGTGACTCAGGGACGGTTTTGCAACAATGTAACTTTGGGGGTGATTTTTGCAACAATGTCACTTTGCGAATGATTTTTGCAACAATGTAGCTTGGGGCTGATCTTGCAACAATGTAACTTGGAGCGATTTTTGCAACAATGTAACTTGGGGACAGTTTCTGCAACAATGTAACTTGGGACGATTTTGCAACAATGTAACTTGGGGCGATTTTGCAACAATGTAACTTTGGGTCGATTCTTTGCAACAATGTGACTAGGGGATGGTTTTGCAACAGTGTAAGTTGGGGGTGATTTCTGCAACAATGTAACTTTGGGGGTGATTTTTGCAACAATGTAACTTGGGGCTGATTTTGCAACAATGTAACTTGGGGGTGTTTTTTGCAACAATGTAACTTTGGGGACAGGTTTTGCAACAATGTAACTTGGGGACGATTTTGCAACAATGTAACTTGGGGGCAGTTTCTGCAACAATGTAACTTGGGGACGATTTTGCAACAATGTAACTTGGGAACGATTTTGCAACAATGTAACTTGGGGGACAGTTTCTGCAACAATGTAACTTGGGGGACTATTTTGCAACAATGTAACTTGGGGACGATTTTTGCCACAGCATAACTTGGGGGGCGATTTTGCAACAATGTAACTTTGGGGTGATTTTTGTAACAATGTAACTTGGGGACAGTTTTTGCAACAATGTAACTTGTGGATGATTTTGCAACATGTAACTCAGGAACAAGTTTGCAACAATGTAACCTGGGGACGATTTTTGCAACAATGTAATTATCGTCAGCTTGAATCGCGTGCTCGCTCTGTGTCCTTGGATGAAACATCAATTCTTTTCTGCTTTTTTTTTTTTTCCTTGCTGAACTGACGGAGTCTGCGGACTTAAATTCTTAACGGGGAATCGGAGGGCTTTGGAAAAAGCTCACCGGCCACACGTCAAGCAAATGCATTCAGTGGGGAGAAATGTGTGGGTGTTGGTCTAGACCAGGGGTCGGGAACCGTTCCCCCACACCCCCGTCCCCAACCCAAGGGGCATTTGGGTATCATTCCAAGGCCGGACAAAATTGTCCGCTTAAACGTTAGCTTGGCCCGGCTGGTGTGGCTCAGTGGTTGAGCCTCAACCTATGAACCAGGAGGTCAGGGTTCAATTCCAGGTCAAGGGCACATGCCTGGGTTTGGGGCTCAATCCCCAGTAGGGGGTGTGCAGGAGGCAGCCAGTCCATGGTTCTCTCTCATCATGGATGTTTCTCTCTCTCCCTCTCCTTTCCTCTCTGAAATCTACATATATATATATATATACACACACATATATACATATTATATATATTATGCAAGTATTTTATAAACACCATGCTTAAAAAAATTTTTTTTTTTTTTATTGATTTCAGAGAGGAAGGGAGAGAGAGAGAAACATCCATGATGAGAGAGAATCAAGGATCGGCCGCCTCCTGCACGCCCACCACTGGGGATGGAGCCCACAACCCGGGCCTGTGCCCTTGACCGGGAATCGAACCCGTGACCTCCTGGTTCATAGGTCGATGCTCAACCACTGAGCCACACCGGCCGGGTCCATTGCTTTTTTGAGAGCCTGGGAGAGAGAGACACACACATCCATTTGGTTGCCTCCTACACTTGCCTGGAGCAGCACCGGGAATGGACCCTGCAACCCAGGTATGAACCCAGGACCAGGAATGGAACCCCGGAGAACCCTTCGGTCCGCAGGCCAACGGCTCTAACCACTGAGCCACCGCGGGTCCATGCGGAGTCCCTAACATCTGGGGGCCGATTGCACGATGCCACGCGCCCCAGACGAGCTGTCTGGAGCCCTGAGACACCCCCTGCCCCCCAACACACACACACACAGACACACAGACACCCTGCCCTGCTCCCCCATCCACCTGCCTGATTTAGCCACACGCACCCCAATTCCTCTGACTCCCCACCAATTAATACGATGCGGGCTGTGTGTCTGACACCCGCTGTGGCTGCGGGACCCCCCTGACCTGAATGAATATCCATGCGCCCCCCTAGAGCGGGGAAGACCGACCTCTCCTCTGTGCGCGCGCTTGGAGACCCCCCCCCTCCCCTCCCCACGCATCTCCAAGGAGACGCGCGCAACAATGTAACAAATTATCTGCTGAAAAGAATCCCCCCTCGCCCCCCCTCCTCCCCGGATGATTCCATTTCTGGGGACTCTCAGCCCCCCCACATTTACAAGAAAAAGGAACCGGGCCAGCTCGACGGGGGGCGCCTTTGATAGTCGGGGCTCCGGTCCTAGACCCGCGCGCGCCCGCGCGGCTCATGAAAAATGCATCGCGTGTATCTTACATTCGGAGGCAGACGATTGCTTCTAATTACTCCGCGCGGCTCATTCTGAGCCGACGGAGGCGCATAAAAGGCCCCCTCCCCCCTCCCCCCGCCTGCGCCCCCCCTCCCCCTCTCCCCCCCTCCCCCCCAGTTCGTGGCAGCCCTAATGAATCAGAGACAATCCAGCCCCAAATGCCTTTTATCTGCGCCCACATGTGCGGGGGACGGAGATGAGAGAATGCAGCAGGGTTTTTTTTTTATTATTATTATTTTATTTTTTATTTATTATTTATTTTTTTTGCAAACAGCTGGCTGGCACGATGGAAAAATGAGACCCGATGTTGGATCGGGCTGATTGCAAAGTGCATTGCATTCCTTCCCCCGTAATTAAATTTATTAGAGGCAGACCCCAGCCCGGCTCGAGACCCAGGAACAGAAAAAAAAAAAAAAAATTAAAATATTTGGGGCAGGATGACCGGTGGGGAGGAGGCGCGCACGGGCTGGCCAGGGGCACAGGGTCACGCGGACCCGCCCCGGCCCCGGGTTGCCCGCCGTGTGCCCATTCTAGACGGGAACATTTATATTTATATTTATTTTATTATTATTATTTAAAATATATTTTATTGATTTTTTACAGAGAGGGATAGAGAGAAACATCGATCAGCTGCCTCCTGCACGCTCCCCACCGGGGATGTGCCTGCAACCCAGGTCCATGCCCTTGACCGGAATCGAACCCGGGACCCTTCAGTCTGCAGGCGGACGCTCTATCCACTGAGCCACACCGGCCAGGGCTTATTTTATTATTGTAAATCAATTATTTTTATGGATTTCAGAGAGGAAGGGAGAGGGAGAGAGAGAGAGGAATATCCATGATGAGAGAGAATCATGGGTCGGCTGCCTCTTGCACGCCCCACGCTGGGGATGGAGCCCACAACCCGGGAATCCAACCGTGACCATCGGAATTTCCTCAAACTCACCCACCTCCAGGCCTTGGCCTTTGCCGCTAGGAGGGCTGTTCCCACCTGCTTGTCACGTGTCTGGGCTCAGCTACTGCACCCATGAGTGTGTGGGGTGTTGCATGTCTGAGTGTGTGGGGTGTTGCATGTATGAGTGTGTGGGGTGTTGCATGTCTGAGTGTGTGGGGTGTTGCATGTATGAGTGTGTGGGGTGTTGCATACATGAGTGTGTGGGGTGTTGCATACATGAGTGTGTGGGGTGTTGCATGTCTGAGTGTGTGGGGTGTTGCATGTATGAGAGTGTGAGGGGTGTTGCATGTCTGAGTGTGTGGGGTGTTGCATGTCTGAGTGTGTGGGGTGTTGCATGTCTGAGTGTGTGGGGTGTTGCATGTATGAGTGTGTGGGGTGTTGCATACATGAGTGTGTGGGGTGTTGCATATGTGAGTGTGTGGGGCGTTGCATGTCTGAGTGTGTGGGGCGTTGCATGTCTGAGTGTGTGGGGCGTTGCATGTATGAGTGTGTGGGGTGTTGCATGTATGAGTGTGTGGGGTGTTGCATGTCTGAGTGTGTGGGGTGTTGCATGTATGAGTGTGTGGGGTGTTGCATGTATGAGTGTGTGGGGTGTTGCATACATGAGTGTGTGGGGTGTTGCATGTCTGAGTGTGTGGGGTGTTGCATGTATGAGAGTGTGAGGGGTGTTGCATGTCTGAGTGTGTGGGGTGTTGCATGTCTGAGTGTGTGGGGTGTTGCATATATGAGTGTGTGGGGTGTTGCATGTATGAGTGTGTGGGGTGTTGCATGTCTGAGTGTGTGGGGTGTTGCATGTATGAGAGTGTGAGGGGTGTTGCATGTCTGAGTGTGTGGGGTGTTGCATGTCTGAGTGTGTGGGGCGTTGCATGTCTGAGTGTGTGGGGTGTTGCATATACGAGTGTGTGGGGTGTTGCATGTCTGAGTGTGTGGGGTGTTGCATGCCTGAGTGTGTGGGGTGTTGCATGTCTGAGTGTGTGGGGTGTTGCATGCCTGAGTGTGTGGGGTGTTGCATGTCTGAGTGTGTGGGGTGTTGCATGCCTGAGTGTGTGGGGTGTTGCATATATGAGTGTGTGGGGTGCTGCATGTATGAGTGTGTGGGGTGTTGCATATATGAGTGTGTGGGGTGTTGCATATACGAGTGTGTGGGGTGTTGCATGTCTGAGTGTGTGGGGTGTTGCATGCCTGAGTGTGTGGGGTGTTGCATGTCTGAGTGTGTGGGGTGTTGCATGCCTGAGTGTGTGGGGTGTTGCATGTCTGAGTGTGTGGGGTGTTGCATGCCTGAGTGTGTGGGGTGTTGCATGTCTGAGTGTGTGGGGTGTTGCATGCCTGAGTGTGTGGGGTGCTGCATGCATGAGTGTGTGGGGTGTTGCATGTCTGAGTGTGTGGGGTGTTGCATGTATGAGTGTGTGGGGTGTTGCATATATGAGTGTGTGGGGTGTTGCATATATGAGTGTGTGGGGTGTTGCATGTATGAGTGTGTGGGGTGTTGCATATATGAGTGTGTGGGGTGTTGCATATATGAGTGTGTGGGGTGTTGCATATATGAGTGTGTGGGGTGTTGCATGTATGAGTGTGTGGGGTGTTGCATGTATGAGTGTGTGGGGTGTTGCATATATGAGTGTGTGGGGTGTTGCATGTATGAGTGTGTGGGGTGTTGCATATATGAGTGTGTGGGGTGTTGCATATACGAGTGTGTGGGGTGTTGCATATATGAGTGTGTGGGGTGTTGCATGTATGAGTGTGTGGGGTGTTGCATGTATGAGTGTGTGGGGTGTTGCATGTCTGAGTGTGTGGGGTGTTGCATATACGAGTGTGTGGGGTGTTGCATGTATGAGTGTGTGGGGTGTTGCATGTCTGAGTGTGTGGGGTGTTGCATGCCTGAGTGTGTGGGGTGTTGCATGTATGAGTGTGTGGGGTGTTGCATGTATGAGTGTGTGGGGTGTTGCATATACGAGTGTGTGGGGTGTTGCATGCCTGAGTGTGTGGGGTGTTGCATGTATGAGTGTGTGGGGTGTTGCAATATGGGCCTCCCACCCCATTCACTCACAAACCCTTGGTCTCTGCGTCTCCATCAGCCGACCAGCTCCTCCTCCTAGAATCTATCTTGGCTGCTCAACTCAATAACTGTCCCCATCCAATGGTGGCTCCCCTGGTCTCCCCGCTCCTTCTGACCCCCCAGAACCTGCAAAGCCCCCCCCCCATTCCAGGTCCCATCCCCAGGTGCCCGACAGACACCCTCAGGCTCTGGGAGACGGGGTGCCCCTGGGCCATGAGGGTCCCAGGTCCAGGTCACTGACTCTGCAGCCTTTGCAATCGACATCTCTGTATCCTGGGTGTCAGCCCCTTTCCTGTGGGGGCCATGGGGGTGCACAAAGGGGTGCACTCCTCGGACGGCCTGGAGGAGCCCCCTGTTTGCAGGGACCGGGCCCTGGATGTGGCTCCTTCTCCCGCCTTCCCTGTCCCCCCTCGTTTGGAATAAATAAGAGGTTTTCGCCATCCCTACCGGGGCCTGCAGGGACCGATCGCTCATAATTGAATCCTCGAAAGACTCACAAAAGCCATTATTCCCCTGGCCGTCCGCCTGCGATCGATACGTTTTGCAAAATAAAGAGTCTGGGTTCGAACTAATAAAGGGGAAGAAAGCGGAGCCTGTGGGCTCCATCGAGTGCTTCTGTTTTGCTTTATTTTATTATTTTATTTATTTTTTTTCCCCTTTAATTAGCAAACTCTCACCAGAAAGCCATTCGCTGGGGAATCCTCGCCAAGACGGGTCCCTGGGCCCGGAGACCCAGGGGAGAGAGAGAGATCAATGCCGAGGCCACGGGTTAAACAAACTCCCACGCGGGCCCTGGCCGGTGCGGCTCAGTGGGTAGAGCGTCGTCAGCCTGCGGACGGAAGGGTCCCGGGTTCGAATCCTGGTCAAGGGCACGGACCTGGGTTGCGGGCACATCCCCAATAGGGAGTGTGCAGGAGGCGGCCGATGCATGATTCTCTCTCATCACGGATATTTCTCTCTCCCTTCCTCTCTGATATCAAGAAAATATATATATTTTTAAAAAATAATGGCATGTTTTTCTTTCAATAATAAAGATCTATTTTTTTTTAAAAAAAATGACAGACAAATATGAAGAAAAAAACCCCAGAATAGTATGTTTTCCCTGGCCCGTGTGGCTCAGTGGTTGAGCGTCAACGTAGGAACCAGAAGGTCGCGGGTTCGATTCCCGGTCAAGGGCACCTGCCCGGGTTGCGGGCTCCAACCCCCACCAGCAGGGGGCGCGCGGGAGGCGGCGGATGCATGATTCTCTCTCATCACTGATGTTTCTCTCTCCCTTCCTCTCTGATATCAACAAAATATGTATATTTTTTAAAAATAATAGCATGTTTTTCTTTCAATAATAAAGATCTATTTTTTTAAAAAAAAGGACGGAAAAATATGAAGAAAAAAACCCCAGAATAGCATGTTTTCCCCGGCCGGTGTGGCTCAGTGGTTGAGCATCGACCTAGCAACCAGAAGGTCGCGGGTTCGATTCCCGGTCAAGGGCACCTGCCCGGGTTGCAGGCTCGATCCCCCACCAGCAGGGGGTGCGCGGGAGGCGGCGGATGCATGATTCTCTCTCATCACTGATGTTTCTCTCTCCCTTCCTCTCTGATATCAACAAAATATGTATATTTTTTAAAAATAATAGCATGTTTTTCTTTCAATAATAAAGATCTATTTTTTTTAAAAAAAGGACGGAAAAATATGAAGAAAAAAACCCCAGAATAGCATGTTTTCCCCGGCCGGTGTGGCTCAGTGGTTGAGCATCGACCTAGCAACCAGAAGGTCGTGGGTTCGATTCCCGGTCAAGGGCACCTGCCCGGGTTGCAGGCTCGATCCCCCACCAGCAGGGGGCGCGCGGGAGGCGGCGGATGCATGATTCTCTCTCATCACGGATGCATCTCTCTCTCTCCCTTCCTCTCTGATATCAACAAAATATGTATATTTTTTAAAAATAATAGCATGTTTTTCTTTCAATAATAAAGATTTTTTTTAAAAAAAGGCTGACAAATATGAAGAAAAAAAACCCCAGAATAGTATGTTTTCCCCAGCCGGTGTGGCTCAGTGGTTGAGCGTCAACGTAGGAACCAGAAGGTCGTGGGTTCGAATCCCGGTCAAGGGCACCTGCCCGGGTTGCAGGCTCGATCCCCCACCAGCAGGGGGCGCGCGGGAGGCGGCGGATGCATGATTCTCTCTCATCACGGATGCATCTCTCTCTCTCTCCCTCCTTCTCGCTCTGAAATCAACACAAATCTATTCTTTAAAAAAAATGCAACTAAAACCATATAATAATAATAATCAGATGAAATTACATTTACAAAACGCCCACGTTGCCAGAACGGCGTGTCTGGGGAGACTGAGAGGCGGCGAGAGTTCACTCGTCATTAAAATTCCGCGGCCACCGAGGCGTCCCGGGCGCGCGCGGTGCCTTCCCCGCGGTGGCCACGGAGACCATTAATTTTTCATGGTTCCTGCCTCTCTCTCGTGGCGGGAAACCCTGGCCCATGAATAAATGATGTCCGCGGGCTGGAATCCTCCAGGCGCGCCCCGTCCCGAATACAAAACATGCTGTTCTTTCTATTATTTTTTTAAATATTTATTTAAATGTTTTAAAATATATATATATTTTTTTATGGATTGCAAGGAGATCAAGAGAGAAAGAGAGAAACATGAATGATGTGGAATCACGGACCGGCCGCCTCCTGCGCGCCCCCTGCTGGTGGGGGTTGGAGCCTGCAACCCGGGCATGTGCCCTTGAGCGGGAATCGAACCCAGGACCTCCTGGTTCCTAGGTCGATGCTCAATCCACTGAGCCACACCAGCCGGGCAAAATATGCTATCTTTTTTTTTTTCAAAAAGAGAAAAGAATATAGATATATCTATAT
>NW_023416358.1:272500-317500 GCF_014108235.1 Myotis myotis
CGCAAGAAGTCATTTTGAGAGAAAACACAGGTTTATCATTAAAAATTGCAAATTTTTATTGATTCATAAAGGGCACAGTCTAGGGTTGTGTGAGGAATAGCACATCGTGGTCTATGGCCTCCACAGCTTTGTGGCACAGACGCACTCTTTTGTTGAAATTTAACAGCCTTTGAACATGGGATATGTATATAGTGTATATATCTAAAGGGTGTCCCAAAATTCACGCAAGAAGTCATTTTGATAGAAAACACAGGTTTATCATTAAAAACTGTAAATGTTTTATTGATTCGTAAAGGAGATAGTCTAGGGTTTATGTATGGAACAGCACATCGGGTCCATGGCCTCCACGGCTTTGCTGGCACAGACGCAAAGCCGCGGTCTCCATTGGTCTTCCTGGTCCCTGCTCCTGGACCATCATTGGTCCTTGGGGATGCTGATCGAATCGAAGGGATTGACATCCAAGGGCAACAGGTATTAGAATCTGATCCAATCAACCGAGTCAAATCAGGCTTTTATGTGTTGTTGTTGTTGTTATGCTCATGCCAAATTCAAATCTTGCGTGAATTTGGGGACACCCTTTACAATCAATATTGTTTTTGTGATTGATCGCTACGCTTTCATGATGTCCCATGTGCCACCATGAAAATCCACCCTGCATCTCAGATGTTTCCATGACGATGCATCACAGCAGCCACGTGACAGCGATGAAGCAGCCACGAGAATAATTTCACGGCTGGGGGGTCCCCACGGCACGAGGAGCCGTATTCAAGGGCCGCGGCCTTAGGAAGGTTGAGAACCACCACCTGGATTCTAAACGCTTTTTTTTTCTCTTTCTTTCTTTCTCCTTGTGCAGAGAGAGGAGGGGAGGCGGGAAAAAATATCCTTTGCCTTTTTTAATGGGGTGTCAGATGCGTCCCCCCGAAAAAAAAAAACCCTCTAAAAGGTTATCGTCGCTGCGAAAGGGGCCAGCGTTGTTTCGGAATCAATAGGGCGTCTGTTCGCGAGGGCCATAGGCAGGCCTCCCTCCTTCACCGGAAAAGTTAATTTTGCCCTTTTTTTTAATACATTTTTTTTTTTTTTTTTTTGCAAAGTGGAGGGGGTGGGCCTCAGCCGGTGGTTAAATGTTTGCACATGCTGGCCAGGCCGGCCACGGCTTCGCACGTAGTAAATAACCCGCCAGCCGCCCCCTGTCCCCGGCTCCTCGGCCGTGGGCTGGGGGTCAGGGCGCACTGGGGTGTCCGGTGCAATTAGGGGCCTCGTAAACCTGGTGGCCGCAGCCAGGGTGGGGCGGGCGGGGAGGGCGCCTGTGTCCGGTTCGACCTGGGCAGGAATGTTCTCCGTTTTTTAGGCATAAAAGTGGGGTTTGTGGGCCTGGGGGCAGGCCCAGAGGGTGGGTCCAGGGCTAAAATGATCATTTATTTATAGGCAGAGAAATGAAAAAGAATGATCCTGTATCCTAAAAGGGCAATATGCAAATTGACCCTCACGGCAGGACAACTGGGAACGGCCGGTCGCTATGACGTGCGCTGACCACCGGGGGCAGATGCTGGATGCAGGAGCTGCCCCCTGGTGGTCAGTGAGCTCCCACAGGGGGGAGCAGGCCTAAGCTGGCAGGCGGACATCCCCCGAGGGGTCCTGGACTGTGAGAGGGTGCAGGCCGGGCTGAGGGGACCCCCCTGCCCCCAGTGCACGAATTTTCGTGCACTGAGCTTCTAGTCTGTCTCTCTATATAAAAGACTAAGCAGCCGTCCGACCATTCGACCGGTAGTTATGATGTGCACTGACCACCAGGGGGCAGACGCTCAATGCAGAACCAGAGAGGAGGGAGCCTGATTCTGGGGTGTGTCCCCAGAGAACTGCCCTCTCGCATTCTGGGGCCAATTGGGGGATTTCGGAGAGCTGGTTTCGGCCTGATCCCTGCAGGCCAGGCCAAGGGACCTCTAGTATATAAATAAAAGAGAATTATAGATATAGATATATAGATATACATATATAAACATAGATATATACATATATAGAAGGATAGGTAGATAGATATAAAGATAAATAGATGGATAGGTATGTAGATATAAAGATATATAGATGGATAGGTAGATAGATATAAAGATAAATAGATGGATAGGTAGATAGATATAAGCTCCTGCTGGATAGGTCTGTAGCATAAAGCTAAATAGATGGATAGGTTGTAGACTCTCCGCTCCATCGCTGGCTAGGTATGTAGCATTAAAGCTACTAGATGGTCGGTCTGTAGCTAAAGATATCTCGCTGGCTAGGTAGCTAGCTATACCGCCCTAGCTGGCTAGGTTGTCGATATCGCTCTCTATAGCTGGCTAGGTCATCGCTTCCAGCTACTAGCTGGCTCGGTCGCTCGCTTAACGCTACTCTCGCTGGCTAGGTCGGCTTCGTCCTCGATGGCTCGGTACCTGTTGCTGGCACGGTCTTCGCTCTCCCGCTCCCTCGCTGCTCGAGTCATGTCGCTCTCCCGCTCCCTCGCTGGCTCGGTCTGTCGCTCTCCCGCCTCCCTCCGCACTGGCTCGGTCTGTCGCTCTCCCGCTCGTCGCTGGCTCGTCGCCGCATCCCAGCTCCTAGCTGGATCGGTATGTCGACTCTCCAGCTCTCTCTCGCTGGGCTCGCTCTGTCGCGCGCCCGCTCTCTCGCTCTGATAGCTCGCCTCTGTCCCTCAGCTGCTCGAATCTCTCGCTCGCTCCCGCCCTCTCGCTCTGTCGCTCCTCATCGATCGCTCGGTCGCTCTCTCGCTGGCTCCGTCGCGCGCTCTCCCGTCTCTCGACTGGCTGGCTCTGTCGCTCTCCCGCGCATCTCTGGCTAGGTACTCCGCTAGCACGCCTCTCGCTCGCTGGCTCCAGTCGCTCGCTCGCCCGCTCTCATCGCTGGCTCTGTCGCTCGCCCGCTCTCTTCAGCTCGTCGCTCGCTCTGTCCCTTCTCGCTGTCTCCCTCTCTCGGATCAGTCTCCCGCCCTCTCGCGCTGTTCGCTCTCTCGCTCATCGCCTCTGTCGCTCTCTCGCTCCCTCTGTCGCTCTCTCGGTGTCTCGCTCGCTCGCTCGCTCGCCGCTGCTCGCTCGCATCGCTCTCCCCCCCTCCTCTCGGCCCCTCCACACCCCGGCGGAACCCCCCGGTGGACCTGACCCGGTCCCAAACTCTGCCGCCCCCTGCCCCCCGGGGGGACGACCGCCTCACACGCAGGAGCTGCCCCCAGCCTGCAGGTCCCAGGCTGGCCAAGGTGGGTGCCGGTGAGGGCTCCCCGATTGCCCCACTGGTCACCCCACAGATCAGCCTTGATCTCCGGCCAGGCCTAGGGACCCTACTGTGCACAAATTTTGTGCACCGGGCCTCTAGTATCGATATATAGATAGATATATAGATAGATAGATAGATAGATAGATAGATAGATAGATAGATAGATACGTAGTGCTGATAGAGAGATAGATCGATAGATCGATAGCTAGATAGCTCGTTAGTTTCGATAGTATAGATAGATAGATAGAAGTCGATATAGATCGATAGCGAGCTAGCGTTAGATAGATAGCTCGCTAGATCGCTAGCTAGATAGATAGATAGCTCGCTCAGCTCGCTAGCTAGCTAACGACTCGCTCGATCGATCGCTCTAGCTCGTTCGTTCGCTCGCTCGCTAGCTAGCTCGATCGTCGCTCTCGCTAGCTAGCTCGATGCGCTCGACTAGCTAGGCTAGATCTGTAGATAGATAGTTAGCATAGATAGTTAGCTCGTCGATAGCTCGATGATGCTCGCTCGTAGATCGATCGTCGTTAGCTCGCTCGCTCGCTCGTAGTTGATAGCTCGCTAGCTAGATAGATCGATAGCTCGCTAGCCGTTCTTTCGCTCGTAGTCGCTAGCTCTCTCGATCGCTAGCTCAGCTCGCTCCTAGATCGTTGATCGTAGTGATAGTTCGATAGATTGATATAGATAGATAGATGATACATAGATTGACTTCAGAGAGAAGAAGGGAGAGGGAAGGAGAGAGAGAAACATCCATGATGAGAGACAATCATGGACCGGCCGCCTCCTGGACGCCCCTTACTGGGAATCGAGCCCACAACCCGGGCCTGTGCCCTTGACCGGGAATCGAACCCGTAACCTCCTGGCTCCTAGGTCCATGCTGAGCCCCTGATCACCCAGCCGGCCGGGGCTAGATGAGCTCATACCCCCCGGCCCCCAGAAAATACAGACAGACCTCCCAGGCCAACTCCACAGGCTGAGATCCTTGCCCTGAATTTCTTGACATTTTTTGTCTTGAATTTCTCGACATCTTCGTTGCGTTCCTGCGATGACCTAGTCACGCGTCCCCTGCCGACGCTGTGATCTCCGTTCTGCATCGACTCTCATCAAAAAGTCTAACGCAGGGAAATTAAAATAAAAAAAAATAAAATAAATAGATGAATCAGGCGGCGACTGCGTTCCGAGAGGGGGTCCAGGCGTCGAAAATAGGGCATTCGCAGACAAGGGCGCGTTTCCATATGTATGAAGTGAACTCTCGATAATGAAGAAGAATTCTGCAATCGCGGGTTTTTTTTGTTGTTTTATTGTGTGTTTTGTTTTTTTTTTACGGTTGTCTTTCCTTTTCATCTGAGCCCATAGCTTGTTACCGAATCATTAAAAGGAAAAAAAACCCGTGAATACCTTCTCTTTGATCTGGGTTTGCGGAGGATGGAATAAACACCATTAGAAGTTTTCGGGTAATTATAACTCTGAAAACACCCCCCCAAAAAAAGGAGACAGGGAAGGGAAAGAGAAAGGTGTCCAGCCCTGGCTGGTCTGGCTCAGTGGATAGAGCATCGTCAGCCTGCGGACTGAAGGGTCCCGGGTTCGAATCCCTGTCGAGGGCACCGGCCCGGGTTGCGGGTTCGATCCCCCAGTGTGTGGGGGGCGTGCGGGAGGCGGCCGGTCCAGGATTCTCTCTCCTCATGGATGTTCCTCTCTCTCTCTCCCTTTGTCTTTCAATCAATAAAAAATATTGGCTGGGGTGGCTCAGTGGTTGGGCGTCAATCTAGGAACCAGGAGGTCACGGGTTCGAATCCCGGTCAAGGGCACAGGCCCGGGTTCGGGCTCCATCCCCAGTGTGGGGGGCGTGCAGGAGGCGGCCGATCCATGATTCATTCTCTCTGTCTCTCTCTGAAATCAATAATAAAAATATATTTAAAGAAAGCAAACAGTTAACCAAGAGCAAACCGCCCCCCCTGCCTCCCCAAACCCATCCCACCGGATACCACAGGCAAATTCACAATAAATCCACGTCCCCGCCTCCCTCTGCGACTTCTGAGCCTCCGATCAGAGAAGCTCAGAGCATGTTTAATTGATCAGCCCTGGCCTTTGAGGTGGGACGTGTCCTCATGGCCAGGGAGCTGCGATCCGGGGAGACATCTCCTCCCGGATCAGCCCCCTTGGCAATGCCGTCTGCGTGGATCCACGTGTGAATGGCTCATCTCAAAAATTCATTTCAGAGAGAGAGAGAGAGAGAGAGAGACAGGACAAGAGAGAATCATGCATCGGCCGCCTCCTGCACGCCCCCCATTGGGGATCGAGCCCGCACCCCCCCTTGACCGGGAATCGAACCAGGGACCTCCTGGTTCACAGGTCGACGCTGGCCCGGCTGAAATTTTCCTTTGGGGTCGGCGGGATTTAGGGGGGAAGGTCGATTTGGGGAGGGGCCAAGGTGGAAATCCTCTGATATGGCCCCGGGGGCACCCTGTCTCGAAAGGTGCCCCGTGGACTTCTTGGAGTGTTTTGTGTGTGGGTTGAAACCCTAGGCGTGCTTCGGGCGCTTGTTGCCTTGGCCGCTAGGGAGCTCCCCTGGGGGAGGGGTTTTAAAGACAAAAATGAAACAAAAAGAGGAATTATTGGGTGCATTTGGGCGCAATGGGCTGTATCCATAGGCATCTATGCTAGTAATAGAGGGATAGGCTAACGCCTTCACAGTAACAGTGACGACCAAACAGCAGACTGCGTGGGGCGATCAGGCCGGCAGGGGAGGGCAGTTCCGGGCGATCAGGCCGGGAGGGGAGAGCAGTTAGGGGCGACCAGGCCGGCAGGGGAGGGCAGTTAGGGGCGATCAGGCCGGCAGGGGAGGGCAGTTAGGGGCGATCAGGCCGGCAGGGGAGGGCAGTTAGGGGCGATCAGGCCGGCAGGGGAGGGCAGTTAGGGGCGATCAGGCCGGCAGGGGAGGGCAGTTAGGGGCGATCAGGCCGGCAGGGGAGGGCAGTTAGGGGCGATCAGGCCGGCAGGGGAGAGCAGTTAGGGGCGATCAGGCCGGCAGGGGAGGGCGGTTAGGGGCGATCAGGCCGGCAGGGGAGGGCGGTTAGGGGCGATCAGGCCGGCAGGGGAGGGCGGTTAGGGGCGATCAGGCAGGCAGGGGAGGGCAGTTAGGGGCGATCAGGACGGCAGGGGAGGGCAGTTGGGGGCGATCAGGACGGCAGGGAAGGGCAGTTGGGGGCGATCAGGACGGCAGGGGAGGGCGGTTAGGGGCGATCAGGCCGGCAGGGGAGTGCGGTTTGGGGCGATCAGGCCGGCAGGGGAGGGCAGTTGGGGGCGATCAGGACGGCAGGGGAGGGCAGTTGGGGGCGATCAGGACGGCAGGGGAGGGCAGTTGGGGGCGATCAGGACGGCAGGGGAGGGCAGTTGGGGGCGATCAGGACGGCAGGGGAGGGCAGTTGGGGGCGATCAGGACGGCAGGGGAGGGCAGTTAGGGGCAATCAGGCCGGCAGGGGGGGACAGTTAGGGGCGATCAGGCCAGCAGGGGAAGGCAGTTGGGGGGCGATCAGGCCAGCAGGGGAAGGCAGTTGGGGGGCGATCAGGCCAGCAGGGAGGGGCAGTTAGGGGCGATCAGGCCGGCAAGGGGGGGGCAGTTAGGGGCGATCAGGCCGGCAGGGGAGAGCAGTTAGGGGCGATCAGGCCGGCAGGGGAGGGCAGTTGGGGGCAATCAGGCCGGCAGGGGAGAGCAGTTGGGGGCAATCAGGCCGGCAGGCAGGTGAGCAGTTAGGAGCCAGCGGTCCCAGATTGGAGAGGGTGCAGGCTGGGCTGAGGCGACCCCCACCTCATGCACGAATTTCGTGCACCGGGCCTCTAGTCTGAGAATAATTCTAAGCGCCCTGGCCGGTGTGGCTCAGTGGATAGAGCGTCGGCCTGCGGACCGAAGGGTCCCGGGTTCGATTCCCAGTCAAGGGCTTGTACCTCGGTTGCAGGCTCCTCCCCGGCCGGGGCCCTGGTCGGGGCGCGGGCAGGAGGCAGCCCATCCATGTGTCTCTCTCTGCCTCTCTCGTCCGCTCTGTCTAAAAATCAATGGGGACAAACCCTCGGGGGACGATGCACAAAACATAAAATAAAAATACTTCTAAGCTCCCTGTGTGGGTGGGAATGTCCCGGGGGATTTCCCGGGGAGACGGTTTGCAGAGAGAAAAAAAGACAAATTTTTTTTTTAAATTTATAATTATGTGTTTTATCGAGAAGATTTAATCGGGAGGATTCGCTTTGCAGAGTCATTCCTGGGTTAGGAAGAAGCCGTTGCTTGTTTTTTTTTTCTTAAATCCTCACCCAGAGGATCTATTTTCTGTTGATTTTTAGAGAGAGTCCGGGGGGGGGGGGGAGGGAAAGAGAGAGGGGGGGGGAGCCATCGATGGGCTGCCTCTCAAATGCACCCCAACAGGAGCTGGGAGCCCACCTGCGACCCAGGCCCCTGCCCTTGACCGGGAATCGAACCTGCGACCCTTCCGTTGCCCAGGACGGCGCTCTAACCATTGAGCAACACCAGCCCGGGCCAGAAACTATTATTTGTAAATGTTTGTTGTTTTTTATTTTTAATTTTTATTGATTTCAGAGAGGAAGGGAGAGGGAAAGAAACATATAGGATGAGAGAGAATCACGGACCGGCTGCTTCCTGCACGCCCCCCACTGGGGGTCGAGACCGCAACCCTGGGCAGGTGCCCTTGGCCGGGAATCGAACCCGGGACCTCCTGGTTCATAGACTAGGTACACGCTCTAACCATCGAGCCACACAGGCTGCCGGGGGTCAGAAGCTGTGTTTTCGTACAAAAAAAAAATGACCATGGCCGCCCCGCCCTCACAGCCACACCAGCTGCCACCATGGGGCCCGAACACGGGATGAGGGAGCACGGAGGCCCTGGCATTCCCGGCCTCGGCGATCCATCAGGGATCCGTCCGACAGTTAGCCGTGAACTGACCATGTTGCTTTGCCATCATCGTTAGATAGATGATAGATAAATGATAGATAGATAGATGATAGATAGATAGATAGATAGATAGATAGATAGATGGATAGATAGATAGATAGATAGATAGATAGATAGATAGATAGAGAGATAGATAGATGATAGATAGATAGATGATAGATAAATGATAGATAGATAGATATAGATAGATAGATAGATAGATAGATACATAGATGATAGATAGATAGATAGATAGATATAGAGATAGATAGATGATAGATAGATAGATACATAGATACATAGATACATAGATGATAGATAGATATAGATAGATGATAGATGATAGAATGGATAGATAGATATAGAGATAGATAGATAGATAGATAGATAGATAGATAGATAGATAGATAGATGATAGATAGAAATAGTTAAATAATAGATGATAGAATGGATAGGTAGATAGATATAGAGATAGATAAATGATAGATGACAGAATGGATAGATAGATGATAGATAGAAATAGATAAATGACAGATGATAGAATGGATAGGTAGATAGATATAGAGATAGATAGATGATAGATAGTAGATAGATAGATAGATGATAGATAGATGATAGATAGTGATAGATAGATAGATGGATAGATAGATAGATAGATAGATGATAGATAGATAGATAGATAGATAGATAGATAGATAGATATAGATAATGATAGATGATAGGATGGATAGATAGATAGATAGATAGATAGATAGATAGATAGATAGATAGATAGATAGATATAGATAAATGATAGATGATAGGATGGATAGATAGATAGATAGATAGATAGATAGATAGATAGATAGATAGATAAATATAGATAAATGATAGATGATAGGATGGATAGATAGATATAGAGATAGATAGATAATAGATAGATAGATGATAATTGATAGATACAGACAGATAGAATACTACAGATACATTTTAAACACGCGTATTATCAACAACTTTAGGCCAAAACTTAGAACTTAGGTACAAGGAAGACGCCCTTGGCAATGATCACACGGTTCTGATGAAGGTGTGGCTGATCGGCGGGAAATATTGACGGGTTTTCTGGTGGCCTCTGCCCCGTCCTGCCAGGGCCTCAGGGCGGGAGGCTGCCGAGGCTGTGTCTATACCAGACGAGCCTTTCAGGGCCCGATTAGCATAATCCGTGGCCATACATCATCCGCTAACCGTTCCTCTGAAATCCCCGGGGACCCGGGCGCGGCGGGTGGAAGGTTTTATGAGACGATAACCACCCGTGTGATGGGCCATTAGCAACGTGTTTGGAGACGATGAGAGGCGGAAGCCGGCCGTCTGACTCTATGGGTTGTCCTACAATCC
Source organism: Myotis myotis (assembly GCF_014108235.1). NCBI lineage: Eukaryota > Metazoa > Chordata > Mammalia > Chiroptera > Vespertilionidae > Myotis > Myotis myotis. The sequence continues at coordinate 282,067 of NW_023416358.1, forward strand.
TTTTTTTTTTGTAAATATATTTTTTTATTGATTTCAGAGAGGAAGGGGGAGAGAGAGACAGGAACATCCACGAGGAGAGAGAATCACGGACCGGCTGCCTTCTGCACGCCCCCCACATTGGGGATGGAGCCCGCCACCCGGGCCTGTGTGCCCTTGACCGGGATTCGAACCCGGGACCCTTCAGTCCACAGGCCAACGCTCTATCCACTGAGCCAAACCGGTTACGGCTTTATTTCATTTTTAATATACTTTTTTAATTGTGGGTTTTAGCCCTGGCTGGTGTGGCTCAGTGGGTAGAGCGTCGGCCGGCAGGCTGAAGGGTCCCGGGTTCGAATCCCGGTCAAGGGCACAGGCCCGGGTTGCAGGCTCTTCCCTGGCCCAGACTGCGGTTCTCTCTGCCTCTTTCTCTCCCTTCCACTCTCCCTAAAAGAATCAATGGGCAAATATCGTCAAGTGAGGATTTTTATTAAAAAAACGAAAAAATAAAAATATATGAAAAATGGATTTTAGAGCGAGAACAAGGGTGAGGGAGCGAGAGATGGAAACATCCACGAGGAGAGAGAATCCTGGACCGGGTGCCTCCTGCACGCCCCCCAACACTGGGGATGGAGCCTGCAACCCGGGCCTGTGCCCTTGACCGGGATTCGAACCCGGGACCCTTCAGTCCACAGGCCGATGTTCTATCCACTGAGCCCCACCAGCCAGGGCTCCGTCGTCTCCTTGGACTGTCATGTATCCAACAAGGCAGAAACCCTCCATTCTCCCAATCCATTGAGCTTCTGCCCCCCCAATCCCCCCATCACGGCCATTGTCGAAAGTGTGGCTCCAAAACTGCTCCCCCAAAAAATTCTTTACAAAGTTGGCATGTTTTTACGGGAACAGCACAAACCCTGGCGTTGTCTCGAGGGGGACCTGTCAGCTCCCCCCAGTGACCTGTGTCTGGGGGTTGAGGGACCCTCACCCACAGAGAGAGAGAGAGGGGGGCCAGCCCGAGTCCCCCCCCCTCCCCCAGTCGGCTGCCCGGGACCCTCAGGACCAAGCCAACTGTCTCTTTCTTTTGTCTGCGCTCAGGGGCTGAATTCAACCCCAAAGTCATTAGTGGCGGCTGGGGTGTCCCCTGGGGCTTGGGGGGACACGTGGAGAGAGAAAAGTGTGCAAGCGATGGCTCAGGGCGACCCCAAGCCCAGGGGCGGCGGGGGGGGGGGGGGGAGGGGGAGGAAAGAGGGGGGGACTCTTGGGCACCCATCTGTCACAAACACACACTCAGGGGGGGAGGGGAGCCCTCCAGAAAGCGATAAATGGAGATAAAAAAAGGCAGAATGGATAGCTGTGAATCACACACACAAAACCTGGAGAGCTTGAGGCCTGAGCGCACGAAGCCGGTCAGAGAAATCTCCCTCCGACGTGGAATCGAATGAACAACAGACATTCCACGGCGCCCTGACTGGTGTGGCTCAGTGGATAGAGCGCCGGGCCTGCGGACTGCAGGGTCCCGGGTTCGATTCCCGGTCAAGGGCCTGTACCTGGATTGCCGGCACCTCCCCAGATGTGCAGAAGGCAGCTGATGGATGTTTCCAACTCTCTATCCCTCTCCCTTCCTCTCTGTAAAAAAATCAATAAAATATATATTTTTTTAAAAAATAAAATGAACTGATGAACGGAGTGGATCCCAGAGACATGGAAGGAAGGGAACAGACGGAGGAATCTCAGAGGGTAGAGGTGGGGGGTGTGGGAAGGAGATTCACCGAGGACCTTGAATGCATATATGCATGACCCCTGGACACAGACAATGGGGGGGTGAGGGCCTGGAGGCGGGCGGGGAGGGGGGCGCGCGGAGCTGGCTGAAGGCGCTCCACGGGGGAAATCCGGGGCGACGGGACATCTGCAATACTTTCAACAATACAGATTCTTTCTTTTATTTATTTTAAAGGCGCAATTGCAACGCCAGGGCCGTGGGTGACAGCCGAGAAGCAAGGCGGTGGCTGGCCACCGAGGCGAGCGTGCGCGCGCGGGGGGGACTCGGGCACAACAGGTAGCGGATAATCCGGCATTTCCTCTCTCGCCCGGAGATGAAGACATTATATTCATCGCTCCCTCTGCACCTGGTGATTGATGGGGGGGCTGCTCACCTCTCCCCCTCTTCCCCCAACAACGCGCGAGAGTCATAACTATTTCTCGCTCTCTCTCTCTCCATCCATCCATCCCCCCAAGTCTGGACGCAGCCACAACTCCCGCCCGGCGTCGGCGTCGGCGGCGAAGTGCTGTCCGTGTTTTCATTTACATTTCAATCTCGGCCTCATGAATGCGAAAACCCGGGCTGCAAATTAATAACAGGGACAGGACGAGGTGGCCCCGGGAGTGGAGAGAGGAGAGAGGGGGGGTGGCGGGGGTTTGGGGAGGACGCGTGCCACCCCCGCCTCCCCATCCCCGGGAGCCGTGCGCTTTTACGCGCGCGCGCCATTGTGTCCAGCGGGGCGGCCCCTCATTTATCGGCCGCGGTGAATGACATCGGAAAGGCCTAGACGGGGTGACACGAATGTATTTCGGCCCCCCCAGGGCCCAGCAGTATATTGTCCTCGAGCGGGGGGCGGGGGCGGGGGGGCTAGTTGTCTGGGGAGGGAATTGCGTTACTATGAAACATTCAAATGGTTTCTGTGGCGAAGGCGCAGCGGCCAAATGTAATTTTGTTTTTCATCGCGGGCAGCGGGGATGAAAAGGAAAAAAAAAGAATGGGTTGTCGGACGCGGGGCGGGGGGCGGGGATGAGCGGGGTCCCCAAAGGTCTGTCCCTCAAGGCCGGCTCGGTGAAGGGTGCGGGGTGGGCGGGGGGTTTGAGGGGGGTCCCCGAGACATACGCAGTGGCCACCCCCGTGTCCATCAGCCGGTCCGTCCAACCGTGTGGGTGACACCACCTCCCCCCGTCTTTCCTGGCAGAACCGCTCACCTTAAACCAACTTACAGGAAAGCTTTCGCGAGGCTGCCAATCACCCGGGAAAACCCCATTTCTATCGATTCCCGCTGTCGGCGTGATGTATGGCTTCATTTGACCGTAATTGAGAATTAGTGGGGAAATTAACAGGAGTGAACACCCTCCCCCCTTCCCCCCGCCCCCCCCCCCCCCCCCCCCCGCGCCCGGTTCTGTGCGCGCTCAGCACCCGGCAATTTGTCAAGATGGAGAGAGGCGGTTGCGCGCTCTCTGGGTTCCACGGGGTCCCCCCCTCCCCTCTAATTGAATTTGGGGGTGGGGGGCGCGGGAATTAATTGGACGCGCGGGGAGGTTGGGCATAGGGCCCGGGGTGGGGGCGGGAGTCCCGCGCGTTGGAGTGGCCTCCCCCTCCGCGCGCGCCCCTGTCCGTGCGCCCCCCCGCCCCCCAGTCTGCGCGCCCGGGTCCCCAGTCCACAGCCAGGCGCGAGTGGGGAGGTTCCCGCAGCCGGAGAACGGATTCCGGCCCCTTCGGAGGGCGATGCGTGAAGGAGATGAGGTCTCCTGCCCTCTGACCAAGTTTTGAAAATGGACTCCTTTGCAGGCGACCACCGACCTGGTGGCTAAAAGTCAACAGGCAGAAGCGCACGCATTAGGGAGTGGACTCCGGAGACAGGGGCGTCGGGGGAAGGGGGATCCCCGCTGTTTTCAGGGTCATTCGCTCCTGGGGAGCTGCGTGCAAGCCATTGCCATTCTCCACCTCCCCACCCCGCTTCCCAGCGAGTGCGCGCACCTGGAGACCTCGCGCACCTGTGTGTGTCCATCAGCGGCCTTTGAGATGCAAAACAGGCTCCGGGTGGGCCTTGGGGGGTCTCCAGCCCTGCCCCCCCTCTCCTGATTTGCATATTTAAAGCCAGGCTCATAAACAGGGACCCTTTTTTGTTGTTAATCCTTCACCCGGGGATATTTTTTCCATTGATTTTCAGAGAGAGAGTGAGACAGACGCATGGAAGGGGTTGCCTCCTGCCACCGGCCGGCGGCCTGCAACCTCGGTACCTACCCTTGGCTCCCGAGATCAAACCCAGGACCCTGGGGCCCAGCTCTATCCACTGAGCAGCACCGGCCAGGGCAACCAGGATCGCTAAGGTTTGAACCCTTTGGCACAACCTGGAGAGCATGATGCTGAGTCAAGTAAGCCAGTCGGAGAAAGACACGCTTCCCATGGTCTCACTCCTAGTGGACTCACAAAATGACCCACAAAATAAGACCAGAGGCAGGGAGGTAAGGGACAGACTGACATACCCCGGTGCCGGGTTCGAGGGACGCGAAGAGATAAACCAAAGAACTTACGTACGTACTAGAGGCCCGGTGCACGAATTCGTGCACTGGTTGGGGGTCCCTCGGCCTGGCCGGCCATCGGACATCGAGGCCTAAGGGGGGGAGTGGGGGTGCACTGACCACCAGGGGGGCAGCTCCTGTGTTGAGCATCTTGCCCCCTGGTGGTCAGGGCGCGTCATAGCAACTGGTGGACGGGTAGTTAGGCTTTTATATATATAGATTGATTTCAGAGAGGAAGGGAGAGGGAGAGAGATAGAAGCATCCGTGATTAGAGAGAGAATCCTGGATCGGCTGCCTCCCGCACGCCCCGTACTGGGGGTGGAGCCCTCAACCCGGGCATGTGCCCTTGACCGGGAATCGAACCCGGGACCCTCAGTCCGCAGGCTGACGCTCTAGCCACTGAGCCACACCGGCCAGGCCTGGCTCTCTGGTTGCCCTTCTATCCCCACCCGGTCCCTTTGCAATCAGGGGTCCAGGCACCCTCATTTCCGTCCGGCTCCCGGGCGCACACAAGACAAATGTTTCTTGTCTCCGCCGCCCAGGAAGCCAGAACGGCTTTTAATTTTTTTTTTTTTGCCTTAAGCAGAAAAAGCACTTATTTCCCATCCTTAATACCCCCCCTGTACGTCGGCCGCCGAGAGAATATGTTGTCGGAATCACCATAAATCCACCGACGGATGGATTCCTCCAACAGGCGATGGGGTCTTTAGCAGCTTTTCATTACAGTTTAAAAGGGAAAAAAAAAAAAAGAGAGAGAGAGAGAGAGAACGGTGTGTTTCCGGCCGGGGAATGGCCGCGATGATTAATCCGAGATTCCGGGATTGATTCGGAAGCGGCGGTTCATACATATGCAGCAGGGCGCGCGCTGGGTGGGTGTCGCCGTCCGTCTCATGAAAATGGAAATTCAGAAGTCATCCGTAACCTGCGATGGCGCCTCTCTCGCGGGCGGGGCAGCCGGCTGGACGGCCGACATCCGTCACCTTATCTCACGGAGGGGATATGGGGTTTGCTGAGTTTGGCCCAAACCGGGGGGGGGGGGGGGTACGGGGGGGGCGGGAGGGGGACAGGCTCCTGATGGTGGGGCAATTCCGATGAGCAGCAGGCCGATGGAACAGGCAGCAAGTGGATTGATATGTCGATTGTGTCCGGCTGGCGTTGCTCAGTGGTTAGCGTCGACCTGGGAACCAGGAGGTCCCGGGTTCGATTCCCGGTCAAGGACACGTGCCCAGGTTGTGGGCTCCGTCCCCCACCAGTAGGGGGCGTGCAGGAGGCGGCCGGTCCGTGATTCTCTCTCATCACAGATGCCTCTCTCTCTCTCTCTCTCTCTTCCTCTCTGAAATCAATAAAAATATCCTATAGAATAAAAGGCTAATATGCAAATTGACCAGATGGCGGAATGACCGGTCGCTATGACGTGCACTGACCACCAGGGGGCAGACGCTGAAAGCATTTTGTGCACCGGGCCTCTAGTGTGTGTGTGTGTGTGTGTGTGTGTGTGTGTGTGTATAATTTTTCTTTAAGAAATACAAAACGCATAGAGTTTAGCCTGCCTGGCGTGGCTCAATGCATAGACCATCGGCCTGCGGGCTGAAGGGTCCCGGGTTCGAATCCAGTCAAGGACACATGCCCGGGTTGCAGGCTCCATCACCACTAGGGGGTATGTTTCTCTCTCTTTCCCTCTCCCATCCTCTCTAAAATCAATAGAAATATATATATATATTTCTATTATATATATTACATATATATATATATATATTATTATATATATATATATTTCTATATATATATTACAGGCCTGGTGCACGAATTCGCCAGCGATCGCAGCCTATGGGGCGGGGGGGTGGCCGGCAGGGGGGCGGGACCATGGGGGATTGGCTGTGGGGTGCACTGACCACCAGGGGGCGGCTCCTGCATTGAGCGTCTGCCCCCTGGTGGTCAGTGCGCGTCATAGCGACCGGTCGACCGGTCATTCTGGTCTTTCGGTCGTAACGGTCACATAGGCTTTTATATATATAGGTGCATATATTTTAGAAATACGTCGATCGGAACAGGGGCCTTCAGAGCGAGCCCTGTTTGGGGTTTCATTTTCCACGCGGGAAGCAGGGGGCCTGGAGGTGGGGCGCCAGGTGTTTCTAATCGGACCTGATTTGTAGGGTTTCATGTGTGAGACGGTCCCTAGAAGGGAGTCGGGGACATTTACCAACCAGATCTGGAAAATCCTCTCTGGCAGCGGCTGAGATGCGGGCCCCGGGGTGATTTTTGGCGTCCAAGGGTCTGGTTGGAACATCCCGGAAGGCCTGGTTGGAACATTCCGGAAGGCCTGGTTGGAACATGCCGGAAAGCCTGGTTGGACCATTCCGGAAGGCCTGGTTGGAACATTCCGGAAGGCCTGGTTGGAACATTCCAGAAGGCCTTGTTGGAACATGCCGGAAGGCCTGGTTGGAACATGCCGGAAGGCTTATTGGAACATGCCGGAAGGCTTATTGGAACATTCCTGAAGGCCTGGTTGGAACATTCCGGAAGACCTGGTTGGAACATTCCAGAAGGCCTGGTTGGAACATTCCTGAAGGCCTGGTTGGAACATGCCGGAAGGCCTGGTTGGAAGATTCCGGAAGGCTTGGTTGGAACATTCCGGAAGGCCTGGTTGGAACATTCCTGAAGGCCTGGTTGGAACATTCTGGAAGGCCTGGCTGGAACATGCCGGAAGGCCTGGTTGGAACATTCCGGAAGGCCTGGCTGGAACATGCCGGAAGGCCTGGTTGGAACATTCCGGAAGGCCTGGCTGGAACATGCCGGAAGGCCTGGCTGGAACATTCCGGAAGGCCTGGCTGGAACATTCCGGAAGGCCTGGTTGGAACATTCCGGAAGGCCGTGAGGTTAAACTGGGAGGGTGGCTGTGCCCTCAGGTCGAGTCTCCTGATGCTGAGACCCCGAGTGCGCAGACTCGGACGGATGAGATGTCAAGGAAGCGGGTCTGACTCCCGCACGGTTCCGGTTGAGCATTTATGGAACGCCGACTGCATACCACGCTCCGGCGTTGGGCGGCAAGCTGGTCTCCGCCTCCAGGAACGAGCAGTGTTTACTTTTATGGAATTGATTTTTAGAGAGAAAGGATGGGGGGGAAGAGAGAGAGAGAGAGAAACCTTGATGAGAGAGAGGGATACATGGACGGGCTGCTTTCCACACGTGCCTCAACCAGGGGGGCTGGCGGGGACAGAACCCGCAACCCAGTCACGTGCTCTTGAGCCGGGAATCAAACCCGGGATCCTTCCGTCCACGGGCCGGCGCGCTACCCACTGAGCCACACTGGCCAGGGCCTGACCAGCCTCCTCTCCGTGCAGAGAGAAACATAGACAGGCCGCCTCCTGCACGCCCCCTCCCCCCCCCACCAGGGCCCGAGCCGGGAATCGAACCCGGGACCCTGCGGTCCGCGGGCCGGTGCGCTACCCACTGAGCCACACCGGCTGCGGCCTTTCTCGGGAATTCTTAACGCTGCTGCCCTGGTTTCCAGGAAAGGGTGGCTGATTTCTTTTTGTTTTTTGTTTGTCTGTTCGGCATGCGGGGAGGTGGTGGGGAACAGGTTTTATTTGGGGGGGGGGAACAGTATAAGTCCCCCCCATCATGGTGATCGCCCCCCCGTATTGGAGACTCCGCTAAGCCACCGTGTTCCGAGCCCCAAACAAAGAAAACCCATTTATTTTATTTTTACAAACCATCCCCTTTCCTCCCCGCCCCCCCCAGGTCTGGCCCCCGTGTCTAATTTCGTTGTCGACAATTAGATGCGGGGAAGTTTGCATAAAATAACTGCATTGGGGGAATGCAATTTGCCCGGGCACGGCGGCGGCGAGCGGGACGCGGCGCCTTAATAAAAAGTGTCAGTTAAAATGAAAATACAGCTCCCGTAATTAAATCTAATTGGATCTTGTCACTTTAAATCCTCTTCGTGTTTTTTTTTTTTTTTTGGGGGGGGGGGGGAGGGGGTTCCCGCAGAATCGGCGGCGCTAATTCCGTTATTGCCGGCGCCTCTGAGCAGCCGGACCCGCTTGTAATAAACTGAAGACCTTGTGTGTTTTTTTTCCGTGTTTTGGGGTATTTTTTTGTTGTTGTTGGTTTGTTCGTTTATTTATATTTTTGCAGGAGGCTCTGAACCTCGGAGAGGCTGGGGGAACCGGGGGGGAATGGGGGGGCCCTGGCCGGTGTGGCCCAGTGGGTAGAGCCCTGGCCTGCGGATGGAAGAGTCCCGGGTTCGAATCCCGGCTGAGGGCGTGCGGGAGGCGGCCGATCCGCGATTCGCGATCATCATGGGTGTTTCTCTCTCTCTCTCTGCCTCTCCCTTCCTCCCTGAAATCGGTAACAAGTGTGTATCCGATATCGTAAAAGGCCCAGCGACCGTCAGCGTGACGACCAGATGACCGCTCGACCGGGCGCTGTGAAATGGGGGGCCGGGGGGGGGGGCGGGGACTAGGGAGCGGGCGGGAGATGGGCCTGAATGCGGACCAGGGCTAGGGACCGTATTCGTGCAGGATTTTGTGCTCTGGGTCTCTGGTGTATATCCATCTATCTATTATCTATCTATCTATCTATCTATCTATCTATCTATCTATCTATCTATCTATCTATCTATCTATCTATCTATCTACCTATCTATCTTCTCTATCTATCTATTTATCTATCTATCATCTATCTATCTATCTATCTATCTACCTACCTATCTATCTATCTATCTATCTATCTATCTATCTATCTATCTATCTATCTTCTATATCTATCTATCTATCTATCTATCTATCTATCTATCTATCTATCTATCTATCTATCATCTATCTATCTCTATATATCTATACTAATAAAAGGGTAATATGGTAATTAGACTGAACAGCCTTCCGGACATCCTTCTGAACAAAGCCATGGTGGCGGGGGCCGAAGCAGAGATGGTAAGGCGTGACCAGGGAGGCAGGGGAGGGCAGTTAGGGGCGATCAGGCCGGCAGGGGAGGGCAGTTAGGGGCGATCAGGCTGGCAGGGGAGGGCAGTTAGGGGCGATCAGGCCGGCAGGGGAGGGCAGTTAGGGGCGATCAGGCTGGCAGGGGAGGCCAGTTAGGGGCGATCAGGCCTGCAGGGGAGGGCAGTTAAGGGACGACCAGGCCTACAGGGGAGGGCAGTTAGGGGCGATCAGGCCTGCAGGGGAGGGCAGTTAGGGGCGACCAGGCCGGCAGGGGAGGGCAGTTAGGGGCGACCAGGCTGGCAGGGGAGGGCAGTTAGGGGCGATCAGGCCGGCAGGCAGGTGAGCAGTTAGGAGCCAGCGGTCCCGGATTGCGAGAGGGACGTCCGACTGCCGGTTTAGGCCCGATCCCTTAAAGGGGTGCCCCGCGGGGTCCCGGACTGGAGAGGGTGCAGGCTGAACTGAGGGACCCCCCACCCCTGTGCACAAATTTTGTGCACCGGACCTCTAGTGTGTGTATATATATATTAGTATATGTATATATTTTTAAAGGCCCCAGCTGGTGTGGCTCAGTGGGTAGAGCATCGGCCTGCAGACTGAAGGGTCCCGGGTTCGATTCCGGTCGAGGGCATGGACCTCGGTGGCAAGCTCTTCCCCGGCCCCGGGCGGGAGGCAACCAATCGATGTTTCTCAAACGCATCTAAGTCTTTCCCTCTCTCTCCCACTCTCGCTAAAATCAGTCGGAAATTATCCTCGCGTGAGGATTAACCAAAAAAAAAAAAAATCAATGAAGAGAGAGAATCAGGGACCGGCCGCCTCCTGCACGCCCCCTACTGGGGACGGAGCCCGCAACCTGGGCCTGTGCCCTTGACCGGGAATCGAACCCGTGACCTCCTGGTTCCTAGGTCGACGCTCAACCACTGAGCCACACTGGCCAGGCACCTTTCTCAGTCTCCCATCTCAAGATCTTAATCACATCTCAAAGCATCTTTTTTTTATTTTATTTTTTTAAATAGGAAATGGATATTCTAGAGCAGCGGTTCTCAACCTGTGGGTCGCGGCCCCTTTGGGGGTCGAACGGCCCTTTCACAGGGGTCGCCTAGGACGATCAGAAAACACATCTATAATCACATATTGTTTTTGTGATTGATCACTGAGCTTTCATGATGTTCGATGTGTCACCATGAGAATCCACCCTGCAGATCAGATGTTTCCATGACAATTCGTAACAGCAGCGACATGCCAGCGATGACGCAGCCACGAGAATAATGTTATGGTCGGGGGTCCCCACAGCATGGGGAGCTGTGTTCAAGGGCTGCGGCCTTAGGAAGGTTGAGAACCACTGAGCTATATACTATGGAGAGTTCAGCAACTATGGGCAAACTGGTGGGTGCGGTGGGCGGGGGCCCGCAAATTAAAAGTCCTCATCTACCAGCCATGGGAGCCCTGACTGTCGTTTTAGACACTGGCTGCTGGTCCAACAGGCCGGCTGGTAGGGCTCATCCGTTAGGACCCAAAGAGCCTCTGTCTCCTTGATATATCCCCCCACACCCAGTGTCCAAAATCAAGAGACTTTAAAAGAAAAAAAATATATATATATTATTGACTTCAGAGAGAGGAAGAGAGAGATAAAAAACATCCGTGACAAGAGAGAATCATGGACCGGCCGCCTCCTGCACGCCCCCTACTGGGGATCCAGCCCACAACCCGGGCCTGTGCCCTTGACTGGGAATCGAACCGTGGCCTCCTGGTTCCTAGGTCGACGCTCTAACCACTGAGCCACACCGGCCGGGTGGAAAAGAATTATATTTTTAACAAACACAACCTTTACAATTATTCAAAGTGTGTGTACGCCTTAAACCCACACACACGTATACACACATACACATATGTACACATGCATATCCATTTATCCATCTATCTTTCCATATATACATTCTAGAGGCCCAGGGTATGAAATTCTTGCACCGTTAGGGACCCTAGGCCTGGCTGGCGATCATGGCTGTTCTGTGGGGCAACCGGCAGGGCGATTTGGGGGGCGCCATCCTGCTCGCCAGCTGGGCTGCCCCCTGACCGCCCCCCCCGCTTGGCTGGCTTGGGGCCTGCAGGCTGGGGGCAACTTCGGCGTTGAGCGTCTGCCCCTGGTGGTCGCTGTGCGTCATAGCGACCGGTTGTTCTGCCATTTGGTCTATTTGCATATTAGGCTTTTATTATATAGGACGTACACATACCTATGCATATACACACATATACACATAGGGTGTCCCAAAATTCACGCAAGAAGTCATTTTGGTAGGAAACACAGGTTTATCCTTAAAAATTGTAAATTCTTTATTGATTCATAAAGGACATAGTCTAGGGTTTATGGATGGAACAGAACATTGGGTCCATGGCCTCCACGGCTTTGCTGGCACATATGCACTCTTTTGTTGAAATTTAACAGCCTTTGAACATGGGATATGTATATAGTATATATATATATATACATATATATATATATATACACAAAGGGTGTCCCAAAATTCACGCAAGAAGTAATTTTGATAGAAAACACAGGTTTATAATTAAAAATTATAATTTGTTTATTGATTCATAAAGGACACAGTCTAGGGTTTATGTATGGAACAGCACACCAGGTCCATGGCCTCCAGGGCTTTGCTGGCACAGACGCAAAGCCGCGGCCTTCATTGGTCTTCCTTGTCCCTGTTCCTGGGCCATCATTGGTCCTTGGTGATGCTGATCGAATCGAAGGGATTGACATCCAAGGGCAACAGAGATTAGAATCTGATTCAATCAACCGAGTCCAATCGGGCTTTTATTTTGTTGTTGTTAATGCTCACGCCAAATTCAAATCTTGCGTGAATTTTGGGACATATATTCATACATTTATCCACTGACCGGCCAGATTATGACGACCACCCCCATCAGTACAATGAAGTGAATTAGTTATGCAAATAATAATAATAAAACCTTGAGAGTATTTGCTTAGGGAGTTTCCAATATTCAGTATTTTGGGACGTGTCCGTGAAGGACTGATGGGGCCGCCATCAATCATCATCTGGCCACTAAGTATATATATTTTTTCTAAAAATATATTTTATTGATTTTTTACAGAGAGGAAGGGAGAGGGATAGAGAGTTAGAAACATCGATGATGAGAGAGGAACATCGATCAGCCGCCTCCTGCACGCCCCCTACTGGGGAGGTGCCCGCAACCAAGGTCCATGCCCTTGACCGGGAATCGAACCCGGGACCCTTCAGTCCACAGGCCGACGCTCTATCCCCTGAGCCACACCAGTCAGGGCTCTACGTATATTCTTGCTCAATCCCTTCACCCTCTTTCATCCATCCCCCCAACTCCCCTCCCGCTGACCCCTGCCAGTCCAGTCCATGCATCCAGGCCTCTATGTCTATATTGAAACCAGGGCCCAGGAGTTCCCCCTTTTATCCAAATACAGAGTGTGTGTTGGGGGGTCAGGGGGAGGTATGGGGGGGCCTCTCCCTTCTTGACCTGAGTGTCCACCTCGCCGGGGAGCAGCTCACCTTTCCCCAAAGTATTTACCAGCTCCCCGCGCGCGCCCGGGGGTTTGGCACCAAACGCACCCCCGCCGTTGCGCGCGCGCGTGCGCGCGCGCGCGCCATTGGAATAGGAAATGGATTCCGCGTCCCCTCCCCTCTCCACCCGACCCTCCCGGCCCTGATCCGGATTCAATCTCCCGCCCGGCTCCCCACCCCCCATACCCCCCTCGCCCCGACTTCTAATTTGACAATGACAAAGAGATCCGCGGCGATTTTAAATTTCATAATTTTAATCCGTCAAGCTTGACAGTTAATTACTGCCCCGGCTCACCCCGCGCCAAGACGCGCGCCCGTGCGCCCATGCGCGCGCGCGCGCACACACCCAGGGCTGCGAGTTCCTTTGGAGAGAAATTTTTTTCTTTTCCTGCATCACGGCCACGTGGACGCCCCAAGGTGCCCCAGATGGTCTAGGTTAGCCCTGAATTAGTTTATTTTTAATTTTAAAGTTTTTTAAAAAAGCCATTAAACATATAATTTTTTTTATTGATTTCAGAAAGAAAGGGAGAGAGAGAAATATCAGGGATGAGAGAGAATCATGGACGGGCTGCCGCCTGCACGTCCCCCGGACTGGGGATGGAGCCCGCAACCCGGGCCTGTGCCCTGAGCGGGATTCGAACCAGGGACCCTCCTGGTTCACAGGTCGATGCTTAACCACTGAACCACACTAGCTGAGCCGACTTTTGCTTTTGGTTGAAGATAAATCCTTGGATTTCTGAAAAGGGTCGTTTGAAAAGCTGGGGGACAGGGGGGTCCCCAAAACTCGCCACCTCTTTCTTCTTCTTTCCACTGAGGTCGGAGTTTTAAACCCAACTCCTTATTCCTTTATTAGCGTTTTTTTTTTGTGTTTTTTTTTAGAGAAATATTTCCAGGTGGTGCTGGCACCTCTAAGGTTCATCTTTGCTCGTAAATGAGGTGACTACTGTGCTACTGTTTTTTAATAATTCCCTGCCCAGGGTTTGGCCTCATAAAAAAGGAAAGAGTTTAGGGCATATTTCCTTTTTTAAAAATTTTTTTTTGCAGATTCTGGAAGGTTCTACGAAGGCGGCCTTTTTTTCTTCTTTAGGGTTTGTTCAATGTATCAGCAAAGGGATATGCATCCCCTGGAAATTGCCTTGCGGGGAAAGTTTAAATTATACAACGAGTGTCTTTATGTTATGATTTCCAAGGACGTCTTCGTTTTATCTAAGTGTTAAGTTTTGGCATAAAGTTGTTTATAATACGCTTATTTAAAATAGATCTATAGTATTCTATCTATCTGTATCTATGAATTATCTATCTATGAATTATCTATCTATCAATTATCTATCTATATCTATCAATTATCTATCTATATCAATCAATTATCTATCTATCAATTATCTATCACCTCTCTCTCTATCTCTCTATCATGTATCTATCAATTATCTATCTATCAATTATCTATCTATCATCTATCATTTATCTATCATCTATCTATCATTTATCTATCATCTATCTATCTATTATCTATCTATCATTTATCTATCATCTATCATCTTTCTATCTATCTATCAATTATCTATGTAGCATCTATCATTTATCAATTATCTATCTATCTACCTATCATCTATCTATCTATCTCTATATATTTATCTACCTGACAGGTATATCCCATAGTCTTCTCTCAATATTGCTTTTTAGCATTCCTTCTTATCTTTTTTAAGTATTTCACTTTAAAATATATATATTTATTGATTTCAGAGAGGAAGGGAGAGAGAGATAGAAGCATCCATGAGGAGAGAGAATCAGGGACCGGCTGCCTCCTGCACGCCCCCCACTGGGGATGTGCCCTCAGCCAAGGTCCATGCCCTTGATGGAAATCGAACCCAGGACCCTTCGGTCCGCAGGCCGACGCTCTATCCACTGAGCCACACCAGCCAGTGAAGGATGTATTTCTTTTTAAGTTCTACTTTGGTACTAATATGACTTTACTGGTTTTTTCTTTGTTAATATGTGCATCCGACAGTCAGTTCTCACTATTCACCATAGATACAGTCTATGAAGCAAACCAGGAATTAGTAACTATGGACCCATTAAAATGCAGGAAAATGCAGATCAGATTTTCATTAAAATGCAACTTTGGCCCAGCTGGTGTGGCTCAGTGGTTGAGCATCAACCTAGGAACCAGGAGGTCACAGTTCGATTCTCGGTCAAGGGCACATGCCCGGGTTGTGGGCTCCATCCCCAGTTGGGGGCGTGCAGGAGGCGGCCGATCCATGTCTCTCTCTCTCATCCTTGATGTTTCTCTCTCTCTCTTTCCCTCTCCCTTCCTCTCTCTGAAATCAATAAAAAATATATATATATACTAGTGGCCTGGTGCACAAAATTCATGCACTTGGGGCCGGTGGGGGTGTCCCCCAGCCTGGCCTGTGCCCTGTCACAGTGCAGGATCCCTTGATCCATTGCACCAAAGACATAGGCCCTGCCCATCCGGGGCTCCTTGATGGATTGCCCCAAAGAGGTAGGCCTGCGGACTTCCCCCAGCCCCTGCTGTGGCCCCGCCCCATCCCCCCCGCAGCTGCAATTCCCCGCCCACCCTCGCCTGCTGTGCATGCAGCCTGCTGATTGGTCGATACTGTGACAGCATTCCAACAAATTTGCATATTACCCTATTATTCGTATAGATACTTTAAAAATTAACTGTGTTTTATGCGAGTGTCTCTTCAAAGACGCCTAATTGGATATTTGCCGTTGATGCATCGACATTGAAGTCGGAATCGCGAGTCCTGTAACTCGTGCCTGAATGAGGCTCCCGTAACTCGCACATTTTGTCTGGCGAGACGCCCGGGAGACGTTTCAAGCAGTTCGGCTCAGTGGGTAGAGCGCCGGCCTGCGGACCGAAGGATCTCGGGTTCGATTCCCGGTCAAGGGCACGTGCCCGGGTTGCGGGGCCCGATCCCCAGTAGGGGGCGTGCAGGAGGCGGCCGATCGATGAGTCTCTCTCATCGTGGACGTTTCTCTCTCTCTCTCTCTCCCTCTCCCCTCCTCTCTGAAATCAATTCAAATATATTTTTAAAAAATATTCCAGCCGTGAGGCCGTCCACAGAAACCACAATCGATGCCAAAAAGAATAATAATTTTTCTTTTTTTTTTTGTAAATCATGGCATTACGCCGACGGAGAAAGGAACCGTTGTTCTCGGCTCGCGGAAGCGAAGCCCCCAGGGACGGAGGAATTAGGGGAGGATGTGAGGTTTGCTCTCAAATATTTGGACGTCGGCCAGCCGACGGGATGAGCAGCCGTGTCCCTCGGAGAACAACTGGGGGCCCAGGCCGAGAAGGGTTGTCTCAAGGCCAGCGCCATCCACTGCGGGACGGAGCAGGAGGTGGTGAGTTGTCCGTCGTTGGAGGTATGCAAGCACAGCCTGGATTTCCGCTCAGAGAAGACTGAAGGCAGCCAGCCTGGCCAGTGTGGCTCAGTGGTTGAGCGTCGACCTGTGAACCAGGAGGTCCTGGGTTCGATTCCCGGTCAAGGGCACAGGCCCGGGTTGCAGGCTCCATCCCCAATAGGAGGCGTGCAGGAGGCGGCCGGTCCATGATTCTCTCTCATCATTCATGTTTCTCTCTCTCCCTCTCCCTTCTTGTCTCTGAAATCAATAAAAATATTTTAAAAAAATAGAATAAAACTAAAGACACAGGTCAGAGGCTGTCGGTCCAGCCCCCAGGCATCTCTCGGCGCCTGGAGCCATGAGGAAGGAATCACGGAAAATTGAAATGTCCTCTGTCCTCATCCCTGAAAAATAAAATAAAAAACGAAGGATTATACAAGCTCGTCTTCCTCTGCCGCCTCCCATTGTCCGTAATTTATCCCCGAAGGAGACGGAACCGTATTCAACAATCCAGGAAACACGACTCCTTACCGTCTTTTTCTTTTTTTCTTTTTTTTTTGTTAAACCCTGAAAGGCTTGGATTTTTTTCTTTTCCTTACGATAAATGCAGGCGTGGAGGCCAGAACCATCAAGCCATTTTGTAAGAAGAAATTAAAAAAAAATGAAGAAGAAGAAATAGAGGAAAGAAGAAGAAATCGACGTTCATTCTGGGACAATCCCAGGGGCCTGACATTTCGAATGCAAAGAGGGGCTCGTTGGGAAGTTGGCGGGATGAGCTGGAATGTGGGATGGGTCTGGCAAAAGGGTGTTTTTGGGGTTTTTTTGGGTAATTTTTCCACCGTTTGGGGCTAAGTGAGATTTAAGGGGGGTTTTGGGGGTGGGGGGGGCAGCCTCCCTCATCTCGCGGAGGATTAAGCAAGGATCAGAGCGATTTCCAGGTGGGGATATCGCCTGTTGTGTGTGTGTGTGTTTTCGTGGCAACGGTCGGTGGAGACGGGTTGTTTAGGAAAAAGAGATTTTGGTGTTTTTTTAAATTTATTTTTATTCATTTCAGAGAGGAAGGGAGAGGGAGAGAGAGTTGGAAACATCGATGAGAGAGAAACATCGATCAGCTGCCTCCTGGACACTCCCCACTGGGGATGTGCCTGCAACCAAGGTCCATGCCCTTGACCGGAATCGAACCCGGGACCCTTCAGTCCGCAGGCCGACGCTCTATCCACTGAGCCACACCGGTCAGGGCAAACTGGGCTAGTTTTTTAAATTCATTGGTTGAGTTTAGAGAGAGACAGGAATAGGGGGAGGGAGAGAGAAAGAGAGAGAAACATCGATTTGTGGTGCCATTTATTCATGCACCCATTGGGTGTCTCATGTATGCATTCATTGGTTGCTTCATCTATGCATTCATTAGGCGCCTCTTGTATGCATTCATTGGGCGCCTCTTGTATGCATTCATTGGTTGCCTCATCTATGCATTCATTAGGCGCCTCTTGTATGCATTCATTGGGTGCCTCTTGTATGCATTCATTGGTTGTTTCATCTATGCATTCATTAGGCGCCTCTTGTATGCATTCATTGGGTGACTCTTGTATGCATACATTGGTTGCTTCATCTATGCATTCATTAGGCGCCTCTTGCATGCATTCATTGGGCGCCTCTTGTATGCATTCATTGGGTGCCTCTTGTATGCATTCATTGGTTGTTTCATCTATGCATTCATTAGGCGCCTCTTGCATGCATTCATTGGGCGCCTCTTGTATGCATTCATTGGTTGCCTCATCTATGCATTCATTAGGCGCCTCTTGTATGCATTCATTGGGTGCCTCTTGTATGCATTCATTGGTTGTTTCATCTATGCATTCATTAGGCGCCTCTTGTCTGCATTCATTGGGTGACTCTTGTATGCATACATTGGTTGCTTCATCTATGCATTCATTAGGCGCCTCTTGTATGCATTCATTGGGTGACTCTTGTATGCATACATTGGTTGCTTCATCTATGCATTCATTAGGCACCTCTTGTATGCATTCTTCAGGTGCCTCTTGTATGCATACATTGGTTGCTTCATCTATGCATTCATTAGGCGCCTCTTGTATGCATTCATTGGGTGTCTCATTCATGCATTCATTGGGTGCCTCCTGGGTTCGATTCAGGTCAAGGGCACCTGCCCAGGTTGTGGGCTCCATCCCCAGCAGGGGGCGTGCAGGAGGCAGCCGGTCCATGATTCTCTCTCATCATCGATGTTTCTATCTCTTCCTCTCTCTGAAATCCATAAAAACACATCTAGAATAATAAACGCGTAATATGCTAAGTGAACTGAACAACCTTCTGGACGTCCTACTAGACCAGAAGTTCTCAACCTTCCTGAGGCCACGACCCTTGAACACAGCTGCCCCTGCTGTGGGGACCCCCAACCACAACATTATTTCTGTTGCTGCTTCATCGCTGTCATGTGGCTGCTGTGATGAATCGTCATGGAAACATCTGATCTGCAGGATGAATTTTCAGGGGTTGCAACCCACAGGTTGAGAACCACTGTAGACGAAGCTGTGGTGGTGGGACCACGGCAGGTGAGCAGTTAGGGGCGATCAGGCAGGTAGATGAGCAGTTAGGGGCGATCAGGCAGGCAGGGGAGCAGTTAGGGGCGATCAGGCAGGCAGGGGGGCAGTTAGGGGTGATCAGGCAGGCAGGGGGGCAGTTAGGGGTGATCAGGCAGGCAGGGGGGCAGTTAGGGGTGATCAGGCAGGCAGGGGGGCAGTTAGGGGTGATCAGGCAGGCAGGGGGGCAGTTAGGGGTGATCAGGCCGGCAGGGGGCAGTTAGGGGCGATCAGGCAGACAGGGGAGCAGTTAGAGGTGATCAGGCAGACAGGGGAGCAGTTAGGGGTGATCAGGCAGACAGGGGAGCAGTTAGGGGTGATCAGGCAGGCAGGGGAGCAGTTAGGGGTGATCAGGCTGGCAGGGGAGCAGTTAGGGGCGATCAGGCCGACAGGCGAGTGGTTAGGGGCGATCAGGCAGACAGGCGAGCGGTTAGGGGCGATCAGGCCGGCAGGGGGGCGAGCGGTTAGGAGCCAGCAGTCCCGGGTTGCGAGGGGGATGTCCGACTGCCGGTTTAGGCCCGATCCCGCAGTCGGACACCCCCCGAGGGGTCCTGGATTGCGAGAGGGTGCAGGCCGGGCTGAGGGACACCCCCTCCCCTGTGCACGAATTTTGTGCACCAGGCCTCCAGTTTTTAAAATGAAAATTAAAAAAAAAGAATGTGAACGCAGACGGGGGTGTGGAATAAGACCCAGGGGATATATTCATCTATGGCATGTCTTTTAGAAATCGGAAAATGCAGTGCCCTAGACCCGTGGTCGGCACACTGCGGCTCGCGAGCCACACGCGGCTCTTCGCCCCCTGGAATGTGGCTCATCCACAAAATCCCGGCTCTCCCGCCAAATCCCGGCTTCTGCGCATGGGCCACAAATTTCCATCGCACTGGACGTGCGCACCCGCACGTGGTATTTCGTGGACGAGCCACACTCCAGGGGCCAGAGAGCCGCGTGTGGCTCCAGAGCCGCCGTTTGCCGACCACGGCTCTAGACCGAATGAATGAACTATTCCACTCCCCCCCCCCCCCAATCCTGGCATGTTCTTCTTAGTGTGAATTAGACGCAAATCCCCAGAAACTAGAAGACTTGACATAAGCATCGGACTCAAGGATCAGCTTCCATTTGGTTTCTGGGGCGGGTTGACCAGATGGCCAGAAACGCTTCTCATGGATTTAAAGAAAATAATAAGAAAATTAAAAAGAATAATCATGCCCCATGCCCCCTGATGGGGTTTCCCCGTCCGATTCGATCTCGCAGGATGCAGAAAGCAGACACCGGCCTGTAGACCTTTCCCGGGGGATTTAGAATTCCAGGCCCACGGGACACACATTCCGACGGTCTCTTTGCACACCTCCTTCTGCTATTAATCTGTATTTTTTTTCCGTCTCTGCTGGGACCCAAATCTCCTCTCTCCTCGGCCCCCGGGGCTGGTGTCTCCTTTGCCGGGTCTTTTCTGCGTTTTCCGACAGGTGACGGGGACAGGTGCCTTGTCCGTCCGTCCGTCCGTCCGTCCGTCCACCCTCGTATCTCCTGCGTGTTCGTTCTCCTGCCGCGTCCACGGTGCCGCTGAGATATTTTCATGACGATTCGACGGCCCCCCGGGGAGTGCGTCTGTTCGTTTTGGGAGAGGTGGCTGCGTTTTATCATCAATTCTCCTTCTGTTTTGTGTGTGTTTTTGACACTCAAAGAATGGGTTTTATTAGTAGCTTGTTTTCTGTTTAAAAAAATATATATTTTATTGATTTTTTTACAGAGAGGAAGGGAGAGGGACAGAGAGTTAGAAACATCCATGATGAGAGAGAACCATCGATCGGCCGCCTCCTGCACGCCCCCCACTGGGGATGTGCCCGCAACCAAGGTACATGCCCTTGCCCGGATTCGAACCCAGGACCCTTGAGTCCGCAGGCTGACGCTCTATCCACTGAGCCACACCGGTCGGGGCTTAGCTTGTTTTCTCACATTACAATGGGTTCTTACTCTAATTGACTGCATGGTTTTCTGTTGTTGTTTTTTTTAAAAAATCTATCCTAATATATAAAAAGCCAGGGGCCGTCACGACCGGAACAACCAGATGGACGGCTGACCAGCAGGCTGCGTGGGGTGACCAGTTGGGGTGGGGGACAGTTGGGGGCAACCAGGCCAGCAGGGGAAGGCAGTTTGGGGGGAACCAGGTGCCAAGAGATCAGCCAAAGACCTTGTGTGCGTAGATGCCTCACCCGTGGACACAGACGATAGGGGGTGAGGGCCGGGGGCTGGACATGGGGAAGGGCTGGGAGAAATGGGGGAATATAGGTAATATTTTCAACAATAAAGATTAAAAAAATAAAAATATACCCGGCCGGTATGGCTCAGGGGTTGAGCGTCAACCTAGGAACCAGGAGGTCCCGGGTTCGATTCCCGGTCGAGGGCACATGCCCGGGTTGTGGGGCTCGATGCCCAGTAGGGGGCGTGCAGGAGGCGGCTAATCCATGATTCTCTCTCTTCCTCTCTGAAATCAATACAAATATATTTAAAAATAAAAAATAATAATAAAATAAAAGTCCAGCCATGAATTCTGCCCTCAGGTAGCCAACGACTCTGCAGACGTCTTCGGCCACTGAGTTGTACCCCCCAAATCCTCAGGCCCATGTCCAGGGGGCCCCCCCCCCACCTCCAACAGCTCCCCCCCGTCTGCCCCCCCAGGCCCATCTCTAATTGCCCATGAATTTCCCTTACATCTCAATACGGCGCAATTGGATTAAGCAACATAATCAACATTCTCTCCCGACCGTAGGTACCGGCGATGCGAACAGCGGGCTGGGCGTGAGGTTCCCGGCCGATGAAAGATGAGTTTGAAAATGGCTACAGGTAATGATTCTTTTATAGCTTCATTTGGGCGATATTGCAAATTATGAGAGTGCGTGTGTGCATGTCTGTGTGTGTGTGTTTTAAAAAAATAAGCATTCATAAGACGGTAAATAGGTTTATTTCCAAGGGGTGGTCGCTTTAATATAGCGAGGAGAGCTCGAAGCGACGCTGGTGCAATTATTTTTTGCGTGAAGGGGAAGAGATATTTAGGAGAAAATGTGATTTTATTTTTTTTCCACGTGCAAATATATATATATATATATATATATATATATATATATATATATATATATATATATATATATATATATCTCAACGGTTCTCAACCTGTGGGTCGCCACCATTTGGCGGTCAAACGACCCTTTCACAGGGGTCGCCTAAGACCGTCGGAAAACACATCTATAATCACATATTGTTTTTGTGATTGATCACTGAGCTTTCATGATGTTCCATGTGTCACCATGAAAATCCATCCTGCAGATCAGATGTTTCCATGACGATTCGTAACAGCAGCCACATGACAGCGATGACGTAGCCACGAGAATAATGTTATGGTTGGGGGTCCCCACAGCACGGGGAGCTGTATTCAAGGGTCACGGCCTTAGGGAGATTGGGAACCACTGATATAGATAGATATAGATATAGATTTAGATATAGATATAGATATAGATATAGATAATATTTAGATATAGATATAGATAGATATAGATATAGATATAGATATAGATATAGATATAGATATTGTTATAGATATAGATATAGATATAGATATAGATATAGATAGATTAGATATGAGATATAGATATAGATATTAGATATAGATCTAGATATAGATATGAATTAGATGATGATAGATATAGCTAGGAATAGATTAGTATAAGATATAGATGATATAGATTGATATAGCTGATATAGATATATATCTAGATATAGATATAGATATCAGTATGCTAGTATCTAGCATAGATATAGATATGATCTGATATAGCATTCGATCTCGATGAGCATCGATATAGATCTAGCTCTCCTCTAGCTCTCGCTCTCGATCCTCGCTCTCGCTCTCGATCTCGCTCTGCTCTCGCTATCGGCTCTCGCTCGCGCTGCTCGAGCTCTCGCTCTGCTCTCGCTACTCGCTCTCGCTCTCGCTCTCGCTCTCGCTCTCGCTCTCGCTCGACTCTAGCTCTAGCTCTATCGACTCATCGCTTGCTCGCGCATCAGCCTCGCTCGCTCTCGCTCTCGCTCTCGCTCTCGCTGAGCTCTGCTGCTCTCGCTCTCGACGCTCCGCTCTCGCTGCTCTCCGCTCTCGCTCGCTCTCGCTCGCGATCTCGCTCGCTCTCGCTCTCGCTCTCGCTCTCTCGCTCTCGCTCTCTGCTCTCGCTCTCTCGCTCTCGCGCTCGCGCTGCTCTCGCGCTCCGCTCAGCGACCTCGCTGCTCTCGCTCTCGCTCTGCGCTCTACCTCTCGCTCTCGCTCTCGCTCTCGCTCCTCGCGCTGCTCTCGCTCTCCCTCTCGCTCTCGCTCTCGCTCTCGCTCTCGCTTCGCTAGCTCGCATCATCGCTTCGCTCCTCGCACGCGCTTGCTCGCTCGCGAGCTCGTTCGCTCGCTTTTGTCGGGATGTGCCCCTTGCCCCCCGGCGTTCGCACCCCCTGCCGTTGTCTTCTCCTTCTCCGCCCATCTGTCCCCCTTGGTAAATCCGTTTCCCGGGAACGCTGGGCTCTCCAACAAGTTAGTCTGAAATGGAGCAAATTAACCCTGAAGAGGTGTCCGGTCCAATTTCTTTCTTTTTTTTAATTTATATTTTTATTAGCGGCCTCGGCCTGGCCTGTGGGATGGGGCCGAAACCAGCTGTCTGACTTCGCCCGAGGGGTCCCGGATGGCGAGAGGGTGCAGGCCAGGCCGGGGGACCCCACTGGTGCACGATCGGGGCGGGGAGGGGCCCGGGAGGGCTCCAGGGCGTGTCCGGCCCGTCTCAGTCCTGATTGGCCGGACCCCAGCAGCAAGCGAACCTACGGGTGGGAGTGTCTGCCCCCTGGTGGTCAGTGCAGGTCATAGTGAGCGGGCAATGAGGTGAGGGGCAGGATGAGCGATGATTGGCGGGGCAATGGGGTGAGGGGCGGGTCTAAGCTCAAGGGGTGGGGCAATGGGCGGGGCTTGCTGGTGTGGCTAGGAGTTAGGGGCGGGGCTTGGTGATGTGGCTAGGGGTTAGGGGCGGGGCTTGGTGATGTGGCTAGGGGTTAGGGGCGGGGCTTGCTGATGTGGCTAGGGGTTAGGGGCGGGGCTTGGTGATGTGGCTAGGGGTTAGGGGCGGGGCTTGGTGATGTGGCTAGGGGTTAGGGGCGGGGCTTGGTGATGTGGCTAGGGGTTAGGGGCGGGGCTTGGTGATGTGGCTAGGGGTTAGGGGCGGGGCTTGCTGATGTGGCTAGGGGTTAGGGGCGGGGCGTCTGATGTGGCTAGGGGTTGGGGGTGGGGCTTGCTGATGTGGCTAGGGGTTAGGGGCGGGGCTTGCTGATGTGGCTAGGGGTTAAGGGCGGGGCTTGCTGATGTGGCTAGGGGTTAGGGGCGGGGCTTGGTGATGTGGCTAGGGGTTAGGGGCGGGGCGTCTGATGTGGCTAGGGGTTGGGGGTGGGGCTTGCTGATGTGGCTAGGGGTTAGGGGCGGGGCTTGCTGATGTGGCTAGGGGTTAAGGGCGGGGCTTGCTGATGTGGCTAGGGGTTAGGGGCGGGGCTTGGTGATGTGGCTAGGGGTTAGGGGCGGGGCTTGGTGATGTGGCTAGGGGTTAAGGGCGGGGCTTGGTGATGTGGCTAGGGGTTAGGGGCGGGGCTTGGTGATGTGGCTAGGGGTTTGGGGCGGGGCTTGGTGATGTGGCTAGGGGTTAGGGGCGGGGCGTCTGATGTGGCTAGGGGTTGGGGGTGGGGCTTGCTGATGTGGCTAGGGGTTAGGGGCGGGGCTTGCTGATGTGGCTAGGGGTTAAGGGCGGGGCTTGCTGATGTGGCTAGAGGTTGGGGCGGGCTTGCTGATGTGGCTAGAGGTTGGGGGCGGGGCTTGCTGATGTGGCTAGGGGTTAGGGGCGGGGCTTGCTGATGTGGCTAGGGGTTAGGGGCGGGGCGTCTGATGTGGCTAGGGGTTGGGGGCGGGGCTTGCTGATGTGGCTAGGGGTTAGGGGCGGGGCTTGCTGATGTGGCTAAGGGTTAGGGGCGGGGCTTGCTGATGTAGCTAGGGGTTAGGGGCGGGGCTTGCTGATGTGACTAGGGGTTAGGGGCGGGGCTTGCTGATGTGGCTAGGGGTTAGGGGCGGGGCTTGCTGATGTGGCTAGGGGTTAGGGGCGGGGCTTATGATGTGGCTAGGGGTTGGGGCGGGGCTTGTTGATGTGGCTAGGGGTTAGGGGCGGGGCTTGCTGATGTGGCTAGGGGTTAGGGGCGGGGCTTGCTGATGTGGCTAGGGGTTAGGGGCGGGGCTTGCTGATGTGGCTAGGATTTTGGGGCGGGGCTTGCTGATGTGGCTAGGGGTTGGGGGGATTGCTGATGTGGCTAGGGGTTAGGGGCAGGGCAAGGGGTCCCCTCTGGGCCCCATACACAAAGCAGCTCATGCACACACACACACACACAGATGCACACATGCACACACATGCACACTCATCCCTGATGGCTCAGAAGGTGCAGCCAGAACCCGCACGCCCTTCACATGTGCCTTTGAACTTGCAGCCAAGAACCTACCTCTGCACTTGGACCTGGGGCAGCTTCTGCGTTGAGCGTCTGCCCCCCGGTGGCCAATGCGCGCCATAGCGACTGGTCGACCGGTCGTTCCGGTCATCCTGCCGTTCGGTCGCTGGGCTTTTATTCTATAGGATTGAATTCGAATGTCCACCCTCAGAGCTGCCTCCTATGGGGGCCTCTCTCTCAACCTTATTCCTGGTTTGCTGTCCGAGGGCTCTATGCACCCTTGGAAATGAATCAGTCTGACCGGTGTGGCTCAGTGGATAGAGCGTCGGCCTGCGGACTGAAGGGTCCTGGGTTCGAATCCCGGTCAAGGGCATGGACCTTGGTTGCAGGCACATCCCCAGCAGGGGGCATGCAGGAGGCAGCTGATCGATGCTTCTCTCTCATCATCGATGTTTCTCACTCTCTATTCTTTCCCCTTCCTCTCTGTAAAAAATCAATAAAATATATTTTTTAAAAAAGAAATGATATGGCAAAAGTTTGGGGTTTTTTTTGTAATTAAACGATGCGTTATGAATTTTATGGACTTTAAAGGGATTTTTTTCCCCCCTTTTCCAGGGCTTGACTGAGGCATGGTGCACCTAAGACCTTGTAAAATGTGCATTTCTCCCCTTTTACATGATTCCTGTGGCTTTTGTTTTTAATTTTTAAAATATATTTCATTGATTTTTTGCAGAGAAGAAGGGAGAGGGACAGAGAGTTAGAAACATCGATGACAGAGAAGCATCGATCAGCTGCCTCCTGCACGCCCCCCACTGGGGATGTGCCCACAACCCAGGTCCATGCCCTTGACCGGGAATCGAACCCGGGACCCTTCAGTCCGCAGGCCGACGCTCTACCCACTGAGCCACACCGGCCAGGGCCCTGTGGCTTTTCGGAAGTTAATTGACTTCTCTTGGAATAAAACCTTGACGAGGAAAAGCTAACAGAATTGCATATTAATATGCCTTCTGAGCAGGAAAAAAAAAAAGAAAGAAAGAAAACCGTATGGATTATTCATTGGGAGGTGGGATCGGAATCCTGATTGGAAGGAACGTAGGCAATCGATGCAAAAAAAAAAAAAAAAAAAAAAAAAAAAAAAAAAACCAAAAAACCCCTGCCTTTAATTTCCTTTTTTTTTTTTTTTTATTTCTTTTTATTCATCCTCACGGCACGAATTTCCGGGAGAAGCCGCAGTCACGGGTTATTCATAAAACATAATTATTCCGCCGCATTTACATCTGAAATACAATTTGGGTGCAGGCGGGGGACGCGCCGTAATTGCTTCCGATGACGACACACTTTTAAGGACAAAACGGCTGATTCCTACACCGATGGGTAAGTGGGGGTGGGGGGAATTTTATTAGGGTTTATGGGGGGGCTCAGGGCGGTTCGGGGCTGCTCCCCAAAGTGCGGGTTGGGTGTTAAGAAACAGAACCCCGGCCCTGGCCGGTGTGGCTCAGTGGGTAGAGCGCCGGCCTGCGGACTGAAGGGTCCCGGGTTCGATTCCCGGTCAAGGGCACATGCCCGGGTGTGGGCTGCAGGAGGCAGCCGATGCATGATTCTCTCTCATCATGGATGTTTCTCTCTCTCTCTTCTTTTCTCTCTAAAAAAAAATCAATAAAAATATATATATTTTTTTAAAAAATTGCTCACCATGGAACATACGTGAGATGACCCCTTGTGTGTGATTAGCGTGTCCGGTGGCCACGGCAGCTTCATCACCGGCAGTGAGATATCTCAGCTGAGGCGTCTGACCTTCCCCTGAGAGTCTGTGGGGTCCCCCCCTCTCCCCCAATCCCCCCGAGAAAGCCGGGGCGATATTGCATGAGGAGGGTGTCTGGGGGAGAAAATTGTTTTTCGCATCCCGGGCGCCGGTTTAATATTAAGGAGGGAGTCATAGCGACCTGGGTTTGCAGAGAAGTTCCCCTCAGAGCTTGTGTCAGGGTCCTTCCGGGCGGAGGGTCAGCTGCTGGGGTGCAGAAGGGTGAGCTTTGGGGTGCAGAAGGGGAGCAGCAGACACGTGCACATGCACACACACACAGGTAGACAGAGGCGCATGTGCATACACAAGCACGTGCATGCAAAAGCACCTATAAGCAAACACATGTGCATACACATGCATAAAACACATGTATGCACACACATGTATACACAGAGAGATCCATGTGTGCACATAGGCACACATGATCACATGCACACACAGGTAGACAGAGGCACAC
The DNA here is from genome assembly GCF_014108235.1 of Myotis myotis. NCBI lineage: Eukaryota > Metazoa > Chordata > Mammalia > Chiroptera > Vespertilionidae > Myotis > Myotis myotis. Next base: position 309,540 of record NW_023416358.1, read on the forward strand.
GTGCACAGGTAAGCACATGGACAAACGTGCAAAAGCATACACACAGGTACACAGAGGTGCACGTACACACACAAGCATGTGATGTGCATGCAAAGGCACACAGAAGTACATATATGTACAAAAGCGCACACGTGCACATGCATCTACACACGCAGAGATTCACATGTACATATAGGCACACATGACCACACAGGCACACAGGTAGACAGAGGCACGTGTGCACATATATGCACACGGACACACGTGCAAATGCATACACGCAGGTAGACAGAGGTGCACACAGGAACATGCATGCACACACACCACATGCACATGCCAGTATGCACACATAGGTAGACAGAGGCACACATGGACACCCAAGCACATGCATGCAAAAGCACATATGCACACACATGCATAAAGCAAACATATACACATACATATATACACAGAGAGGTTCATGTGTACATATAGGCACACATGATCACACATGCACACACAGGTAGACAGAGGGACACATGTGCACATACATGCACACAGACACACGTGTAAATGCACACATGCAGGTCGACAGAGGTGCACACAGGAACATGCATACACACACGCCACATGCCCATGCCTATATGCGCACACAGGTAGACAGAGGCACACATGCACACACTAGCACATGCACATGCATGCAATGACACACACATATGCACACGTGTGTATAAAACACGTGTAATACAGGCACAGAAACACACAGATTCACATGCATGCACAGGCACACATGGTCACACATGCACACGTGCAAACACGGACACACATGCACGTATGCACGCCTGAATAGACACACACACAAGTGTGTACACAGACATGCAGAGAGATATGCACGTGTATGTACACACATACGCACATACACATGTATGAACATGCATGCACACAGCACAGATGCACACACACACACGCACACCACCTGCCTTGCCCCAGCCCACCCCAGCCCTCACTTTAACAATAGGCCTTGCTCTCTTTGCAGCCTGAGGAATCAGAATGCAGCCTGAGCCCTGACCGGTGTGGCTCAGTGGATAGAGCGTCGGCCTGCAGACTCTGGGGTCCCGGGTTCGATTCCCGGTCAAGGGCATGTACCTTGGTTGCAGGCACGTCCCCAGTGGGCGGCGTGCAGGAGGCAGCTGATCGATGTTTCTCTCTCATGGATGCTTCTCTCTCTCTCCCTCTCCCCTCCTCTCCGAAATCCATAAAAAAATCTATTTTTTTAAAAGGAAAATAACCACAGAGTTTGTTCTCTCAGGTTCCATGCTGCGAGAAGCAACGCAGCTCAGTTCCTTGTTGCAAACTTTGCTCCCCACCGCCCCAGGGAGGGAAAAATAAACTTATTCTCGTGGTGGTAACGGCCTTGGCCCATGTTCCCTCCCCCCTTCTGCCCCCCTCCCCCACCCACCACCACCTCCCCTTGCAGGGTCCAGGCTGCAAAGGGAAATTAGTTTGGGATGAAATGGGGGGTGGCTCGCCCGGCCCAGGAGCCAGAGAGGTGTGTGTGCCTGTGTGGGCGTCTGTGTGCAACCCCTTCAGCTGTCATCAGCTCGCCCTAGAATGTGGGGAGTCCGGGAAGAAGGGAGGGGGGGCTGGGGGTGCCAGGCCCTCGTTAGCGTGGGTTTTATAACCAGCCATAAAGGGACCTCTGGGTCCACATTTGTCAATGTCGTAAAACATTCCCCCCTCCCACCCTCCCCACCCCCATCCCCCCCCAGGACCCCAGACCTGGTGGATGCATGAATGCCCTGGAGTGCTGCTAACCTGCCCTCTCCGCCCCGAACACGCACACACACACGCGCACACACACGCGCACACACACGCGCACACACACACACACAAACACACTCACACACACACACTCACGGCCTAGCTGGGGAGTGCAGTTGAATAGACACATGTATTTGGGTCTCTGACGTCCATTTCTTTCTTCCCTTTTTTTTTTTTTTAAAAAAAATAGATAGATATGGATATGGATATAGATAAATAGATATAGGTATAGATATAGATATAGATATAGATATAGATATAGATATAGATATAGATATAGATAGTATGGATATAGATATAGATCTAGAAATCTATATAGATATAGATATAGATATAGATATAGATATGACTATGATATGGATATGGATCGGGCTCTGGCTCTAAGCTCATAGATATAGATATCAGCTATAGATCTAGATCTGGATATAGATATACATATAGATATAGAATCGCGCTAGATCTAGCATCTAGCCTAAGATATCGATATAGATCTGGATAGGGCTATGGCTCCTCGCTCGAGCTTAGATCTCGAGCTCAAGATCGCGCTCTCGATCTCGCCTCGCTCTCGGTTCTCGGTCTCGCTCTCGCTCCGAGATCTCGATCTCGGCTCCTGGCTCTCGCTCTCGCTCTGGCTCCCGCGCTACTCTCGCTCTCGCTCTAGCTCCCGCTCTCGCTCACGCTCTAGAGCTCGCTCTCGCTTCGCTCTGCGCTGGCCTCTCGCTCCGCGCATCTGGCTCTAGCTCTCGCGCTGGCACTGGTTCTGGTTCTGGCTATCGCTCTCACGCTCGCTCCCGCTCTCGCGCTCTGCTCTCGCTCCTCGCTCTCGCTCTCGCTATCACTCCGCATATAAGCTCTGCTGCTCGCGCTCTCGCTGCTATCGCCTCGCAGCTCAGCTCGCGCGCGCTATCGCGCTCGCTCTCGCTCTAGTCTCGCGCTCTCAGCTCTCGCTTCTCGCTCGGTCTCCGGTCGCCCGCGCTCTCGCTGCTCTCGCTCTCGCGCGCGCCTCTCGCTCTCGCTCTCGAGATCTCCGCTCTCGACCGCGCTCGCGCTCTCGCTCTCGCTACTCGCTCTAGCCTCGCTCAGAGCTCGCGCTCTCGCTCGCGCTACGCGCGATCGCGCTCGCTCGCGCCTCACGAGCTCGCGATAGCGCTACGCGACGCGCTCGCTCGAGCGCTCGCGCTCGAGCGATCGCTCTCGCTACATCGATCTACTCAAGTCGACGTCGCAATCGCGCTCTCGAGCTGGCGCTCTGGCTATAGCTCTCGCTCGCCCTCAGCGCGAGCGCTCGCGACGCTACGATCGCCCCGCTCGCTCTCGCGAGCGCGCTCTCGCTCTCGCGCTCGCGCCTCGCTCTGAGCTATCCTCTCGCTCCTCCGAGCTCTCGCTCTCGCTCTCGCGCTCGATCTCGTGCTCTCGCCGCGCGCTCCTAGCTGCTCGCGCGCTCGCTCTCGCTCCCGCACCGACGCGCTCGCGCATCAGCGCGAGCGCTCCGCGCTCGCTCGCTCTCGCTCTCGCTCGACGACGAGCGGACCCCTCTCCGCTCGCGATCGCCTCCTAGCGCTGCTACGAGCTGCGCGCTCGCGCTCTCGTTCCCGCTATCCGCGCGCCCGGCGCGAGGCGCGGGCGCGCGCGCCCCCTCCGGCGGCGCGGGACTCCTCGCCTTCGCTGCCTCCTGCCACGCCCCCGACTGGGGCTCGAACCCCCACCTGGGCCTGTAGCCCTTGCTTGGACTCGAGCCCCGGGCCTTGACCATGCCTGCGGGCCAACACTCTACCCACTGAGCCACACCGGCCAGGGCTCACAGGTCCGTTTCTTATTTTATTTTATTTTATTTTATTATATTTTATTTTATTTTATTTCTTGGCTAATCCTCACCCAGGGATATTTTTTATTTCCTCACTGATTTTTTCCCTTTTTTCCCCTGCTTCTTTTCATTTTTTTTTTCTCTTTTTACATTTTTTTCTTTCTTTTTTAAAATTCCCCATTGATTTAAAAATATATATATTTTTATCGATTTCAGAGAAGGGAGAGAGAAACATCCATGAGGAGAGAGAATCAGGGACCGGCCGCCTCCGGCACGCCCCCCGCTGGGGATCGAGCGCACAACCCGGGCCTGTGCCCTTGGCTGGAATCGAACCCAGGACCCTTCCGTCCTGCAGACGCTCTACCCACTGAGCCACACCGTCTGGGGTGCCTCCATTTCCTTCGTTTCCACTGAACCCACAATTGCCCTCAATGGGATCTGCGCTCACGGGCCACGTAATGCCAATTTTGGGTCGATATGCACGAAAGTGGGGGGTGAAAAAAATCCTGCATTTTCTCCTTTTTCTGTCGAAAGCAACCCGGGGGGGGGGGGGGCGGGCGAAACGGAGGATAATCCATTGGAAAGTAAAGGAGCCATTGTCCCGGATCCGCCCACCTCGACGCGGTGGGCAGCCCGCCTGCCAGGCGTCTCTGGTTTTTTGTTTTTAATTTTAATTTTTTTCTTCTCTTAAAAAAAAAAAAAGAAGAAGAAGAAATCACGGCTAATTAGGTTTTTTTTCATCAGCCACACGACGGAGGCGCGAGGCTGCATAATTCATAGCGGCGGCCGGGGCCCCCGTGTCAGAAACACAGTGTCGCAAATTAAAAATAACAAGTTTGAGGCCCAGTGATTCAATTAAAAACTCGGGGGAAACGCGAATGATGCATAATTGAGAGGGTGTTGGTGGGGAGGGGGGGGGGGGCGACGGGATCCGGCTGCCAGGGGTATTTACATCGAAAAGGTAAAAAAAACAAAAACAACGAGAAAAACAGAGATGATGGTGGTGATGAATTTGCAGGGAGAGAGAGAGACAGAGAGAGAGAAGAGAGAGAGAGAGAGAGAGAGAGAGAGGGAGAGAGAGAGGAGAGAAGACATCCTCCTCCTCCATCTCCTCCTTCTCCATCTCCTCCTCCATCTCCTCCTCCTCCATCTCCTCCTAATCCTCCATCTCCTCCTCCTCCTCCATCTCCTCCTCCTCCATCTCCTCCTCCTTCTCCTCCTCCATCTCCTCCTCCTCCATCTCCTCCTCCATCTCCTCCTCCTCCATCTCCTCCTAATCCTCCATCTCCTCCTCCTCCCCTCTCGCCTCCTCCTCCATCTCCTCCTCCTCCATCTCCTCCTCCTCCATCTCCTCCTCCATCTCCTCCTCCTCCATCTCCTCCTCCATCTCCTCCTCCTCCATCTCCTCTTCCTCCTCCTCCATCTCCTCCTCCTCCACCTCCATCTCCATCTCCTCCTCAATCTCCATCTCCTCCTCCTCCAACTCCTCCTACCTCCATCTTCCTCCTCCTCCACCTCCATCTCCATCTCCTCCTCAATCTCCATCTCCCCTCTCTCCTACATCTCCTCATCCTCCATCTCCTCCTCCTCCTCTCCTCCTCCTCCATCTCCTCCTCCTCCACCTCCATCTCCATCTCCTCCTCAATCTCCATCTCCTCCTCCTCCATCTCCTCATCTCCTCTCATCCTCCATCTCCTCCTCCTCAATCTCCTCATCCTCCTCCTCCATCTCCTCCTAATCTCCATCTCCTCCTCCCCCCATCTCCTCTCCTCCATCTCCTCCATCTCCATCTCCTCCTCCTCCATCTCCTCCAACTCCATCTCCTCCTCCTCCACCTCCTCCTCCTCCTCCTCCTCCATCTCCTCCTCCATCTCCTCCTCAATCTCCATCTCCTCCTCCTCCTCCAGCTCCTCCTCCTCCATCTCCTCCAACTCCATCTCCTCCTCCTCCATCCCCCCTCCTCCATCATCCCCTTTTGCCTCCTCCATCTCCTCCTCCTCCACCTCCTCCATCTCCTCCTCCTCCATCTCCTCCTCCTCCATCTCCTCCGCCCCAACTCCATCTCATCGCCTCCGCAATCTCCATCTCCCTCCTCCGGCCTCTCCTCCCTCCTCCATCTCCGCTCCTCCATCTCCTCCTCCATCGCCTCCTCCTCCTCCGCCTCCTCATCCTCCATCTCCCCCTCCATCTCCATCCCTCCTCCCCATCTCCTCCTCCTCCATCTCCTCCTCCTCCATCTCCTCCTCCTCCATCTTCTATCTCCGCCTCATCTCCCTTCCCTCCTCCAATCTCCTCTTCATCCTCCTCCTCCATCTCCTCCTCCTCCACCTCCATCTCCGATCTCCATCCTCAATCTCCATCTTCTCCATCTCCTCCTCCTCCACCTCCATCTCCATCTCCTCCTCAATCTCCATCTCTCCTCGCTCCACCATCCATCCGCTCCATCTCCTCCTCTCCAATCTCCTCCCTCCACCTCCATCTCCTCCATCCTCCATCTCCTCCTACCTCCTCTCCTCCATCAATCTCCATCTCCTCCGCCTACTCCATCTCCCCCTCCTCCATCTCCTCCAAGCATCTCCTCCGCCTCCCATCTCCTCCTCCTCCATGCTCCTCCAATCTCCATCTCCTCCTCACCTCCTCCATCTCCTCCTCCTCCAGCTCCTCCTCCTCCATATCCTCCTCAATCTCCATCTCCTCCTCCTCCTCCATCTCCGTCCCTCGCTCCTCCTCCTCCATCTCCTCCAACTCCATCTCCTCCTCCTCCATCTCCTCCTCCTCCATCTCCTCCTCCTCCATCTCCTCCACCTCCATCTCCTCCTCCTCCATCCTCCGCCTCCTCCTCTCCTCCTCCTCATCTCCTCCTCATCCCATCTCCTCTTACTCCTACCTCCATCAGCCTCCCTCCTCCACCTCCATCTCCATCTCCCTCCTCAATCTCCATCTCCTCCTCCATCCTCCTCCATCTCCTCCCCACCTCAATCTCCGCCCAACTCCATCTCCTCCTCCTCCATCTCCTCCTCCTCCATCTCCTCCTAATCCTCCTCTCCTCCTCCTCCTCCACCTCTCCTCCTCCTCCATCTCCTCCTCCTCCATCTCCTCCTCCTCCACCTCCATCTCCATCCCCCCTCCTCCTCCATTCCCTCCTCCTCACCTCCATCTCCTCCTCGCATCCTCCTCCTCCATCTCCATCTCCTCCTCCTCCATCTCCTCCAACTCCATCTCCTCCTCCTCCATCTCCTCCTCCTCCATCTCCTCCTCCTCCATCTCCTTCTCCATCTCCTCCTCCTCCATCTCCGCCTCCATCTCCTCCTCCTCTCCATCCCGCCTCCTCCATATCACTCCTCCTCCACATCTCCTCCTCCTCCATCTCCGCCTCCATCTCCCTCCTCCTCCACCATCTCCGTCTTCCTCTCCTCCAGCTCCTCCTCCTCCACCTCCATCTCCATCTCCTCCTCAATCTCCATCTCCTCCTCCTCCAACTCCTCCTCCTCCATCTCCTCCTCCTCCACCTCCATCTCCATCTCCTCCTCAATCTCCATCTCCTCCTCCTCCTCCATCTCCTCCTCCTCCATCTCCTCCAGCCTCCAGCTCCTCCTCCAATCTCCATCTCCCTCCTCCTCCTCCAATCTCCACCTCCTACATCTCATCCTCATCCATCCCCCCACCGCCTCCGCCCCAATCTCCTCCAACTCCATCTCCCTCCCTCCTCCTCGCATCTCCATCTCCCTCCTCAACCTCCATATCCTCCTCATCCAACCAGCTCCTCCGCCAACTCCTCCTCCTCCACCATCCACCTCCAGCTCCTCCATCTCCATCTCCTCCAACCCCAGCTCCTCCTCCTCCTCATCCATCCTCCTCCTCCATCTCTCCTCCTCCTCCCATCTCCTCCTCCTCCATCTTCCTATCCGCCATCTCCCGCCTCCTCCCATCTCCTCCTCCCCTCCATCTCCTCCTCCTCCACCTCCATCTCCATCTCCTCATCAAATCCCCATCGCCCTCCTCCTCCTCCAGCTCCCTCCGCCCCCATCTCCTCCTCCTCCATCTCCTCCTCAATCTCCATCTCCTCCTCCTCCTCCTCCATCTCCTCCTCCTCCATCGCTCCCCGCCAGCCTCCTCACCGCCAGCCTCCCATCGCCTCCAACTACCATCTCCTCCTCCTCCATCTCCTCCTCCTCCATCTCCTCCTCCTCCATCTCCTCCTCAATCTCCATCTCCTCCTCCTCCCCCCATCTCCTCCTCCTCCATCTCCTCCTCCACCAAGCTCCCCTCCACGCCATCTCCTATCCTCCACCTCCTCCTCCGCATCTCCTCCTCGCCCCATCTCCTCCGACTCCATCTCCTCCGCCCCCATCTCCCTCCTCCTCCATCTCCTCCTCCT
>NW_023416358.1:322500-367500 GCF_014108235.1 Myotis myotis
CCACCCCACACTATCAAGGAGTTTCCAGGGACTCAAGGGCGCCGATGGGCTTAAAGGCTAAGGTCATTTCTATAGGATCTAAACCAGACATTCAGCCCTAACCGGTGTGGCTCAGTGGATAGAGCGTCGGCCTGAGGACTGGAGGGTCCCGGGTTCGATTCCCGGTCGAGGGCACAGGCCTGGGTTGTGGGCTTGATCCCCAGTGGGGGGCGTGCAGGAGACGGCCGGTCCATGATTCTCTCTCATCTTGATGTTTCTCTCTCCCTCTCCCTTCCTCTCTGAAATCAATCCTGTAGAATAAAAGCCTAATATGCTAAGTGCCCAGTTGTCTGGTTGGCCGTTCAACCAATCAAAGCGTAATATGCTAATGAGATGCTAAGGTCTCTCAACTGCTTGCTATGACGTGCACTGACCACCAGGGGCAGACAGTCAACGGGTCGACCAGTCGCTATGACGTGCACTGACCACCAGGGGGCAGACAGTCGACGGGTCGACCAGTCGCTATGACGTGCACTGACCACCAGGGGCAGACAGTCAACGGGTCGACCAGTCGCTATGACGTGCACTGACCACCAGGGGCAGACAGTCAACGGGTCGACCAGTCGCTATGACGTGCACTGACCACCAGGGGCAGACAGTCAACGGGTCGACCAGTCGCTATGACGTGCACTGACCACCAGGGGGCAGACAGTCGATGGGTCGACCAGTCGCTGTGACGTGCACTGACCACCAGGGGGCAGACAGTCGATGGGTCGACCAGTAGCTATGACGTGCACTGACCACCAGGGGGCAGGTGACCCAACCTGTAGGTTAGCTTGCTGCTGGCCTCCGCCCTCTCACAATCCGGGACCCCTCGGGGGATGTCGGAGAGCCGGTTTTGGCCCCATCCCGCAGGCCAGGCCGAGGAACCCCACTGGTGCACGAATTCGTGCACTGGGGCCTCTAGTATACATATATATATATATATATTTAAAAGAATAAGAAGCCACTGGCTCTTGGATGAGGTTTTCAGGGTGTCCCCCTGAGAGGGGCTCCTGGGAAATTCTGGGGATGGGCGTTCCCCGCTTTTGCAGTAAAGGCTTTGCATGGGCAGATGAAGAGAATGACGGGCATTCTACCCTAAGGGATCGCAATCCTTCGCATCAGGAATTAAAATTTCTCCTGCCCTAAAAAAAAAATATATATGAATTTTCAGGGAGGAACTCTGATAGGAATGTCCGGAGTCCAAGGCCAAGGACCCGTATCCCAGCCCCTAGCATCCTGGCCCGGGAAGACGGGACCCCGGGTTCGAATCTATGTGGGCCACGGCCTGCCCCCCCCCCCCCCCCCGTGTGTGTAAAATCCCCCAAAGGACAACCTCAGAGAAACTTCAAAGGCTGACGAGGCGACCCACCCCCCACCAAGCAGTCGAACGGTGTTAATGAGCAAGAATGCTCTTTAATCTGCACATCAAAACGCCATGGCTGAGCTCCCCGGAGTGGTGTACCCACAAACACACCCAGACAGGCAGGCTGAGGTCCGTGGGGGGCTGTGGGGAGGGTTGGGGGGGGTTAGCACGAGGCTGGCCCTTCTCTTTGAGACCCCATTTGGCGTTTGATGCCAAAGACCGCTTAGGAAGGCAAAAAAGAACGTACCCCAATACTCAAGTGGTCAGAGCATTTCAGCGCCCCGATACGCTGAGGTTGCAGGTTCGATGGCTAGTCGGGGTGCAAAGTAGAATCAACCCAGGGCCCTGGCCGGTGTGGCTCAGTGGATGGAGCGTCGGCCTGCGGACTGAAGGGTCCCGGGTTCGAATCCCGGTCAAGGGCACGTGCCCGGGTTGCGGCCTGGATCCCCAGGAGGGGGTGTGCAGGAGGCAGCCGATCAATGATTCTTTGTCATCATTGATATTTCTTTCTCTCTCTCTCTCCCTTCCTCTCTGAAATCAATAAGAATATATTTAAAAATCTAGATAGATAGATATAGACATATAGATTGATATAGATATAGGCATAAATAGATACAGAGATATAGGTAGATAGATAATAGATATAGAGATAGGTAGATAGCTGGATAGATGGACAGATAAATACACAGATGAATACATTGATGATTCTCTCTCATCACTGATGTCTCCATCTCTCTCCCTCTCCCTTCCTCTCTGAAATCAATAAAAATATATTTTAAAATATAGACAGATGTAGATAGATATAGATATAGACATATAGATTGCTATAGATATAGACATAAATTGATATAGAGGTAGAGGTAGATAATAGATATAGATATAGACATAAATAGATACAGAGATATAGGTAGATAGATAATAGATATAGAGATAGGTAGGTAGCTGGATAGATGGACAGATAAATACATAGATGAATACACTGATGATTCTCTCTCATCATTGATGTCTCCATCTCTCTCCCTCTCCCTTCCTCTCTGAAATCAATAAAAATATATTTTAAAATATAGACAGATATAGATAAATATACATATAGACATATAGATTGATATAGATATAGACATAAATAGATATAGAGGTAGAGGTAGATAATAGATATAGATATAGACATAAATAGATACAGAGATATAGGTAGATAGATAATAGATATAGAGATAGGTAGATAGCTGGATAGATGGATAGATAAATACACAGATGAATACACTGATGATTCTCTCTCATCATTGATGTCTCCATCTCTCTCTCCCTCTCCCTTCCTCTCTGAAATCAATAAAAATATATTTTAAAATATAGACAGATATAGATAATATAGATATAGACATATAGATTGCTATAGATATAGACATAACTACATATAGAGGTATAGATAGATGGGTAGATAATAGGTAGATATAAAGATAGGTAGATAGATGGATAGATGGATAGATAAATACATATATGAATGCATTGATGATTCTCTCTCATCATTGATGTTTCTATCCCTCTCTCTCTGTCTTCCTTCCCCTCTGAAATCAATAAAAATATATTTTTTTTTAGCCTTAGCTGGTTTGGGCCAGTGAATAGAGTGTCAGCCTACGGACTGAAGGGCCCCAGGTTCGATTCCGGTCAAGGGCACATGCCCCGGGTTGCCGACTCGATCCCCAATAGGGGGCATGCAAGAAGCACCCAATCAATGATTCTCTCTCATCCTGGATGCTTCTCTCTCTGTCTCTCCCAGCTCTCTGAAACCAACAATGATATATTTTAAAATATCCTGTGTAATAAAAGGCTAATATGCAAATCGACCGAATGGCGGAACGACCGGCCGCTATGATGTGCACTGACCACCAGGGGGCAGACACTCAGTGCAGAAGCTTCCCCCTGGTGGTTGGTGGTTGGTGGTTGGTGTGGTCCCACCCCGGGGGAGCCCTGCTGAGCCAGAAGCCGGGCTCACAGCTGGCGATCCCGGGGAGGGGGCCTAAGCCGTTAGTCGGACATCCCCCGAGAGTTCCTGAATGTGAGAGGGTGCAGGCCAGGCTGTCAGACATTCCATGTGCACGAATTTTGTGCACCGGGCCTCTAGTATATGAATATATAGATATTTTTAAAAGACGTTTGACATTGTTTCTTTTGTCCCTGCATTTGTCCAACGTGTCTCGAGCGAAGGAAGGAAAGAGGTGGGTGACTTTGACCGAGGTGGGGGGCAGGATCTTCTCGGGGAAGGAGAACGGGGAAACCCCATGGGGTTGGGGGAGCAGAACCCATTAGGCCAGTGAGGAGGAAATGCTTGGGGCCAGGAAACGAGGCTGGGCCCTGAGCTGCTGCTACCGACGTCAGAAAAACGCAGCCAGGGCTCTGGCGGCGAGAGCCTCGCTCAGGCCGGTCCAAGACGCGGGCGTGTTTATTTCACAGACGCGGACGGTCAGCACACGCCTCTGAGGCCGGTTTGCAAGGCCTTCGAGCAGCGGTTCTCAACCTTCCTGAGGCCGCGACCCTTGAATGCAGCTCCCCATGCTGTGGGGACCCCCAACCGTAACATTATTCTTGTTGTAACTTCATCACTATATCTATATCGTCTATATCTATATCTATATCACCTATATCTCTATCTCTATCTCTATCTCTATCTCTATCTCTATCTCTATCTATATCATCTATCTCTATCTCTATATCTATATCTATATCTATATCTATCTAAATCTATATCTATATCTATACCTATATCTACATCTATATCTATATATATATCTGTCTCTATATCATCTATATCTATATCTATATCTATATCTATATCTATATCTATATCTATATCATCTGTATCTATATCTATATCATCTATATCTATATCATCTATATCTATATCTATATATCTATCTATATCAGTGGTTCTCAACCTTCCTAAGGCTGCAACCCTTGAATACAGCTCCCCATGCTGTGGGGACCCCCAACTATAACATTATTCTCGTGGCTGCGTCATCGCTGTCATGTGGCTGCTGTTATGAATCGTCATGGAAACATCTGATCTGCAGGATGGATTTTCATGGTGACACATCGAACACCATGAAAGCTCAGTGATCAATCACAAAAACAATATGTGATTATAGATGTGTTTTCTGATGGTCTTAGGCGACCCCTGGGAAAGGAGCGTTCGACCGCCAAAGGGGCCGCGACCCACAGGTTGAGAACCGCTGGGTTCGAGGATCCCAGGCAGGGGAATGGCAGTTTGGATGGAAAGTGTCTATGGAGCAGACAGAGGGCCAGGGCCCAGGGCGTGGGACTGAGTGAGACACAGTTAGATGTGGATATGGATATGGATATAGATTATGGATTATGGATATGGATATAGATAGGGATATGGATATGGATTATGGATATGGATTATGGATTATGGATTATGGATATGGATATGGATATGGATTATGGATTATGGATATGGATTATGGATATGGATTATGGATATGGATATGGATATGGATTATGGATATGGATTATGGATTATGGATATGGATATGGATTATGGATATGGATTATGGATTATGGATATGGATATGGATTATGGATTATGGGTTATGGATTATGGATATGGATTATGGATTATGGATATGGATATGGATTATGGATATGGATATGGATTATGGATATGGATTATGGATTATGGATATGGATATGGATATGGATATGGATATGGATATGGATTATGGATATGGATTATGGATTATGGATTATGGATATGGATTATGGATATGGATATGGATTATGTGATATGGATAGGATTATGGATTATGGGTTATGGATTATGGATATGGATTATGGATTATGGATAGGCTATGATTATGGATATGGATATGGATTATGGATATGGATATGGATATGGGATATGGATATGGATATATTTGGATAGAGATTATGGATATGGATATAGGAGATGGAGATAGGATAGAGATAGAGATATGGAGAGAGATAGAGAATCGAGACAGTAAGATAGACATAGATGTATAGATAGGATATGATATAGCTAGATATAGGATATGGATATGGATATGAGATAGGATGGATATAGATTGGATAGATATAGAGAGATAGAGATAGAGATGAGATAGAGATAGCAAGATAGATATAGATGATATAGATATGGATATGGATATGAGTATAGATATGGATATGGATTATGGATATGGTTAGAGATATGGATAGGGATAGAGATAGAGACAGAAAGATAGACATAGATGATATAGATATGGATATGAGTATAGATCTGGATATGGATATGGATATGGTATGGATGTGGATAGGGATAGGGATAGAGATAGAGACAGCAAGATAGACATAGATGATATAGATATGGATATGAATATAGATATGGATATGGATTATGGATATGGTATGGATGTGGATAGGGATAGGGATAGAGGCAGAGATACAGATAGAGAGAGAGAGAGAGAGATAGAAATAAAGATAGCAAGATATAGATGATATAGAGTTAGAGATATAAATAGATATAGATATGGATTTGGGTATGGATAGAAATAGAGATAGAGATAGAGATAGAGATAGAGAAGAGATAGAGATAGAGAGATATAGCTGATATTTTTAGAGATAGAGATAGAAATGGAGATATGGATATGGATACGATATAGCTATAGATATAGATATGTATAAGAATAGAGACAGAGATAGAGATGATATAGATATGGGTATAGGTATACATATAGACAGATATATACTCGTAGATACTAGAGGCCCAGTGCACGAATTCGTGCACAGGTGGGTTCCAGCCGGCCTGCCCCAATCGGGGCCAATTGGGTTGGGCCGGCCGGGGGAGGGGCCGCGGGCAGTTGTCCGGCCAGACCTGCCCCCTGGTCGAACTCCCGGTTGAGGGCCATGGGTGGGGATTGGGGTCCCGTTGAGGGTCCGTTACGGACGCCGATATGGGGCTGATAGTGATGCTGATACTGATGCTGATGTTGATATTGATACTGGTATTGATAGTGATAGTGGTGCCCACATGGTTACTGATATTGATAACTGATAGTAGCTTTGATGCTGATGTTGATATGACATTGATATTGTAACTAATGCTGACATGGGTGTTGATATTGATACTGATATGGATATTGGTGCTGATATGAAGGTGGATGTTGATGGTAACGATACAGAAGTTGATATTGACAATGATGCCGCTACTGACATTGATGCTGGTGCTCACATTGATATTGATAATAATGTAGATGGTGATATTGATATTGGTAACTAATGCTGGTATTTGATATTGAGACTGATGTGAATATAGATAGTAGCGTTGATATTGATATATTGATAACTGATGCTTATATGATATTGATGCTGATACTGATATTGATAATAATGTTAATACTGACATTGATTTGGTAACTAACACTAAAATGGATGCTGATATTGACGTTGATATATTGATAACTGATGCTGATACTGATGTTGATATTAACGTTAATATTCACATTGATATTGGTAACTAATGCTGAGATGGACATATTGATAACTGATGCTGATATTGATGATGATGTATTGCTGTTGATATTGATATGACTATTGATATTGATGCTGATGTGCTTTTGATGACATTGATATTGATACTGATATTGATACTGACATATTGATACCTGACGCTGATACTGATATTGATGTAGATATTGATACTGACATATTGATATACTGATTGTTATTGATATTGATTGATGATACTGCTGTTGATATAATGTTAATACTGACATTTGATATTGGTGACTAACGACCTAAAATGGTGCTGATATTGACGTGATATATTGATACCTGACGCTGATACTGATATTGATGTAGATATTGATACTGACATATTGATAACTGATGCTGATATTGATGATGATGTATTGCTGTTGATATTGATACTGACATATTGATATCTGATGCTGATGCTGATATTGATGACGATGTAGATATTGATACTGATACTGATACTAACATATTGATACCTGATGCTGATACTGATATTGATGACGATGTAGACATTAACACGGATATTGATACTGATATAGCAGGTTGCTTCCAAGGCCCTGAGTCAACCTCCTCCTTCTCTTCCTCCTTCAGCTCCTTCCCCATCTCCTCCTCCTCCTCCTCCTCCTCCCCCGCCCACCCCTCACCCCGCGGGAACATGTGGGCGAAGTGCGTCAGGGGCGAGGGAGCGGGGAGCGGGGGAGGCGGCAGGGCCCCCACCCATTCCAGGCGAACCATTTCCGCGCGCAATTACGCACGTCAGGCGCGCAGCTCCCCGAGCGCCCGGGCGATGCCTGCCGGCGCCGTAATTGCATCCAGACGCGTAACCTCCGTGTGGCCCGTGTCCCGCCGGTAACCCGGGGCCCGGCCGCTGCTCCCACACGTGGGACGGTTTTTCGGGGCTGATTGCCCGGATCTGGCGGAGGGCGCGCAGGTGGGCGCCCCGGGCAGCTGCGCAGGGAGGTGCGCGCGGGCGCGCGCTCGCCTGTGCGCGCATGTGCGGTTTTTTTTTGGAGAGCCCCGGAATGAAGGAGATGGATTGGGGTTCCAGGGGCCCCCCCGCTCTCCAAAAAGGGGGTGAGGAGAGAGAGAGAGAAGGGGATGGAGCAGGGGACGTGGTGCTTGGATGGCGAGGGGAGAGAGGCGAGCAGAGAAAACAAGATCCCAAGTCACCTTTCATTTAAAAAAATTATTGTTCGGATGGAATAAACGTGATACGCTGATTGGATTCTTACTGCACTTTTCCATTATTCGTCTAGTTTGGGGGCTGTTCCTAGAATTGCGACTCTCACCCTTATGCTCGTATCCGTGTCCATTCAGGCCGTTTCTAGGATTTTAAAATCTCACCATCACATTATTTCCTTAAAATATACGTTTATGGATTTTCAGAGCGGAAGGGAGAGGGAGGGAGAGAGACAGAAACGTCCACGATGAGAGAGAATCAGGGACCGGCCGCCTCCCGCACGCCCCCGACTGGGGACGTGCCCTTGAGCAGGATTCGAACCCGGGACCCTTCAGTCCGCAGGCCGACGCTCTATCCACTGAGCCACACCGGCTACGGTCCAAGCCATCTCTTTTTAAGAATTATTTTTTATAATGTCATGTCAGGAACATGATATGCTTATTGTATCGTGATTACGTTTTTACATTATTATTATTATTATTATTATGCTACCAGGTTATTACTACTATGTTTAATCTCGCCATGACATTATTTCCTTAAAATATATTTTTATGGATTTCAGAGAGGAAGGGAGAGGGAGAGAGAGAACATCCGTGAGGAGAGGGAATCATGGATCGGCCGCCTCCTGCACGCCCCCCACTGGGGATGTGCCCTTGAGCAGGATTCGAACCCGGGACCCTTCTGTCCGCAGGCCGACGCTCTATCCACTGAGCCACACCAGCCAGGGCTGATTGGAAGAAGCCATCTCCGCTGGGGTCCCCCATCGACATGACAAGATGAACCTGATCAGCAGCGAGACTTAGGTGCCGGGTGCGATTCAGGCGTCTACAAGCGTCCGGCCCCGTAGCCACGTCAGCGCGAAATCATAGCCAATTTGCCCACGGACGCCCGACGGTCGCCCTCATCCGGCCACTCAGGGTAGACTGGGCCCCGGCCTGGCTGGTTTGGCAACGTGGCTAGAGCCTCGGACCACGGACGGAAGGGTCCCGGGTTCGAGTCCCGGTCCAGGGCAGGTGGCTGGCTGGATCCCCCTGTGTGTGTGTGGGTGGGTGGGTGGGAGGCAACCCATGGATGTGTCTCTCTTCCTCCCTCCCTCCCACTCTCTCTATAAAAAAAATGAATCTGTAATAATAAAAGGGCAATATGCTAATGAGACCGTTAGACCGGACGTCCTTCCGGGCGTCCTTCCGGACGAAGCCAGGGGCCACCCCCCCCCCCCCCACTCCGTGCGTCTCCAGATAAATTTGCCAACTCGCCACCAAGGAGTTTATAAAACCAGATGAGCCGTGACGGAATTAAGGCCTCCCCCCCCTTTTCCTCCCCACCCTCACCCCCCCACCCCCGTGCGCCCCCAGACCACGATTCCAATTAGCTCGCCAGGTGACCTCATGCCGAGGGTATGGCCCCGAATATTAAAAATTCCTGCAAGAAAATGAAACGACGGCTGAGCATGGGAGCTGAGGGAGAGAGAGAGGGTGGTGGGGGGCTGGGGGGCTGGGGGGTCCAGGGTGGGGGTGCAAACATGTTGCATTGGATTTCAACACGCGCGCTGGCCGGGCCTGGCCCAGCCTGGGGCAGAGGAAATTGAAGGTCTTAGCCCAGCGCGAGGCGGAGAAGAGCAGACAGATTTACAACACATGGGAGCAGCAATTAGGAAAAGTGGGGGGTGCAGGGGGGGTTACCCCGACGTCCGCCCGCCCGCCCGACTACAAAGCTGGGACATAAATTCGCAACATGAGACGGGGAAACGGGCAGGACTCCGGGGGTCGCTGGGAGCTGCGTCCACACCAGATGGCTCCCAGGCCCCCTCCCCTCCCCCCCCCCAGCCCGGCTTACATTTTTCTTATTTTTCTGGTTTTTTGTTTTTTTCTATATATATATATATATATATATAAAGGGTGTCCCAAAATTCACGCAAGATTTGAATTCTGCGTGAGCAGTCACAACAACAACAAAAATAAATAAAAGCCCGATTGGACTCGGTTGATTGGATCAGATTCTAATATCTGTTGCCCTTGGATATCAATCCGTTTGATTGGATCAGCATCACCAAGGACCAATGATGGCCCAGAAGCAGGGACAAGGAAGACCAATGGAGACCGCGGTTTTGCAAAGCTGTGGAGGCCATTTACCCGATGTGTTGTTCCATACATAACCCTAGACTGTCTGCTTTATGACTCAATAAAAAATTTACAATTTTTAATTATAAACCTGTGTTTTCTGCCAACATGACTTCTTGCGTGAGTTTTGGGACACCCTTTATATATATATATACACATACACTATACATATCCCATGTTCAACGGCTGTTAAATTTCAACAAAAGACTGTGTATGTGCCAGCAAAGCCGTAGAGGCCATGGACCCGATGTGCTATTCTATTCATAAACCCTAGACTGTGTCCTTTAAGAATCAATAAAGAATTTACAATTTTTAATTATATATCTGTGTTTTCTATCAAAATTACTTCTTGCGTGAATTTTGGGACATGCTTTATATATATTATATATTATATATATATATATTCATTTGCTTGCAAACAGGAAGGAAGAGGGAAAGAGAGAGAGAATCATGGACCGGCCGCCTCCTGCACGCCCCCCACTGGGGTTGGAGCCCGCAGCACGGGCCTGTGCCCTGGACCGGGAATCGAACCCGGGACCCTTCAGTCCGCAGGCCGACGTTCTATTCACTGAGCCAAACTGTCCAGGACTAAATGTATTTTTATGGATTTCACAGAGGAAGGGAGATGGAGAGAGAGAGAGAAACATCTGTCATCTATCTATCATCTATCTATCTATCATCTATCTATCTATCTATCTATCATCTATCTATCTATCTATCTATCACCTATCTATCTATCTATCTATCTATCTATCTATCTATCATCTATCTATCTATCTATCTATCTATCTATCTATCTATCATCTATCTATCTATCTATCTATCTATCTATCTATATCTATTTATTTTAATTTATTTCAGAGAGGAATGGATAAGGAGAGAGAGAAACATCCATGATGAGAGAGAATCATGGACCGGCTGCCTCCTGCACGCCCCCTACTGGTTGGGGATGGAGCCCGCAACCCGGGCCTGTGCCCTTGACCGGGAATCGAACCCGGGACCTCCTGGTTCATAGGTCGATGCCCAACCCCCTGAGCCACCCTGGCCAGGGCTCATTGGATAATTTTTTTTTAATGAAAACAGAACAGTTGCCCCCGTATTTTCTGCTGACTGTGTGCACACAGTCCCAGGGTATAGTCTCTATCCTGTATAACAAAGAGCTAATATGCTAATGGTTGTCACACCATCACGCCGTAAGGACCAATCAGCAGGAGGCTGCCTGCGGGTGGGAGGGGCTTCACGGGGGTGTGGGACCGGCCGAGTCTGGGTTTCGCCCAATGGCAGCCGGACATCCCCCGAGGGCTCCCGGATTGCGAGAGGGTGCAGGCCGGACCGAGGGACACCCAGCCCCAGTGCACGGATTTCGTGCACCGGGCCTCTAGCTGAATACAGTTCTCCGAACTCAAACCACCTTGAAAATAACCCCCATCCAATCCCCAGGCCTCCAGACCAGAAGGAGTTAACGTCCCTTTTAAGCCCGAGATTAGCATTTTACGACCCAAAGGCCCATTATCATAAAATTGAAAAGCCCTTACGCCTCCGCCCCCCCCTCCACCCCCAACTCCCAGGGAGAGCTCTTGGCCGTGAATAACAGTGAATAACGCTGACACTCAGGCCCGCTGACTGCCCGCAACGGCCATCGGACCTTCTAGACAGATCGTAAAAATTAGCATAGCGAGGCCCGCCTGCCTTCGTTTAAGGAACTCTCTGGCCGTACTCAATTAGTGTGTGTGTGTTGAATGACGATGGTTATCAGGCCGAGGGCATAATTTTTCCCCCGTGGCTTTTAGAGAGAGTGGAAGGGAGAGCAGAAAAAGAGAGAGAGAGACATAGATCTGAAGAAAGTCCTATAGAAACGTTGTCTCTCAGACGTGTCTCGACTGGGGCCGGGGACCGAGCCTGCAACTCCGGGTACGTGTCCGTGACCGGGATTTGAACCCAAGACCCATCGGCCCGCTGGCCGACGCTCTAACCACTGAGGCACCAGCCGGGGCTGTGTTCAATGATGTACACCCTCTCCCGTTCCCAATACCCGTCCACGGGTGTCTGTGGGCATCTTGGAAACACATCGACGGGTTGCATCCAGCACGCACACCCGGACCAGGGCCCCGGCCGGGGAAGAGCCTGCAACCAGGGTACATGCCCTCGACTGGATTTGAACCCGGGACCCTTCAGTCCGCAGGCCGATGCTCTATCCACTGAGCCACACCTGTTAGGGCCTTTTATTATTATAGATATGTAAATTTAAAAATCTCTCTCTCTCTCTCTCTCTCTCTCTCTCTCTCTATATATATATATATATATATATATATATATATATATATATATATTTGTGGGTTTTTAAAATTTTTTAAAAATAATTCTTTATCTCCATTGACCCCCCTCCAGCCCACCCCGGCCCCTGGCCCCAGGCCTCCAGCACCCTATTGTCTGTGTCCGTGGGTTAGGCCTATAAAATAAAGATATTTATTAGGCCTCCCTCTCTCCCTCCCTCCCTCCCTTCCTTCCCGCCGGCTCGTTGGGGCCCCTAAGAGCCGGGTGTTGAAATGCCCGTCTCCAGACGCGCCGTGTCGAAACGCACTTAATTTAACACGGAGTGCGCCGGGGTTAAGGACCCGGCTTTTCAACACGGGGATCCCACAAAGACAGCAAACGGGGGGGACGTTAAAAGCTTGGAAAGGGTAGGAAATCCAGATCGAATATCTCACGGGAGTGTGGCGACGGGGAGGGGAGTGTGGGCAGGGGGACTCCAGCTCAGCTAAACCCAAGCTGTCTTTCCCGCCTGCTCCCCCCCCCCGGCACATCTGTCTGAACAATTGTCCCTTCTTTTTCCCTCTCTCTCTCTTTTATTTTTTTTAAAATAAAATGCTTTTATTGATTTCAGGGGAAGGAGAGGGAGAGAGAGAATCACGGATCGGCCGCCTCCTGCACGCCCCCCACTGGGGGTGGAGCCCGCAACCCGGGCCTGTGCCCTTGACCGGGAATCGAACCCATGACCTCCTGGTTCATAGGTCAACCCTCGACCAATGTATGTTCAAAATTCAATTTATATTCATGTTAGAATGACACTAAAATTTGAAATTTTCATGGGTGAAGCAGTGCACGTTTGCAGTAAGCATTTATTTAAAAATATATATATATACTGGTGACCTCGTGCGTGAAATCGGGAGGCCCCGCCCACCTGCCCGCCGCCCTGCCTTGACACCCTAACTTCTCCACCCAGAGCTCGAACGTGCCTGGCCCCGTCCGCAACCCCTCGGGCCTTCTCTGGCCACTACAAGCTCCGCCCTCGGACCCGCCTCCTCCAGGCACCTGCCGGCTTCCATCCAATCTCTGGAGCAATGCAGTGTCTCCCCCCCATTGTGCACGTGCACGCAGCCTCCTGCTGACTGGCCGTTACGGCGTGACGACCATTTGCATAAGGCGTGAGGGCGTTACGGCCATTTGCATATTAGCTTTTTATTACATAGGATATACATAGGGTGTCCCAAAATTCACGCAAGAAATAATTTTGATAGAAAACACAGGTTTGTCATTAAAAATTGTAAATTGTTTATTGATTCATAAAGGACACAGTCTAGGGTTTAGGTATGGAATAGCACATCGGGTCCATGGCCTCCACGGCTTTTCTGGCACAGACGCAAAGCTGCCATCTTCATGGGTCTTCCCTGTCCCTGCTCCTGGACCATCATTGGTCCTTGGTGACGCTGATCGAATCAAAGGGATTGACATCCAAGGGCAACAGATATGAGAATCTGATTCAATCAACTGAGTCAAATCAGGCTTTTATTTTTTGTTGTTTTTGTTGCTAATGCTCACGCAGAATTCAAATCTTGCGTGAATTTTGGGACACCCTATGTATTGATTTCAGAGAAGAAGGGAGAGGGAGAGAGAAACATCCATGATGAGAGAGTCATGGACCGGCCGCCTCCTGCACGCCCCTAACTGGGGCTCGATCCCACAACCTGGGCAGTTGCCCTTGGCCGGGAATCGAACCCGGGACCTCCTGGCTCCTAGGTCCACGCTCAACCACTGAGCTGCATGGGCTGGCCGGACTCAAACATGCTTTTAGGACTTCTTCATGCCAGCGATTCGTAGCTGGGGCTGCCCCCCGGCATATCTGGGGAGAACAGAGGCGCCCCACACCGCACACACGATCTTATTTTTATTTATTTTTTTCATCTCTGGGTTTTCCCATTTCTTTGCAGTTTTACGAGCATGTGTTTCCAGAGCCCATCGCCAGCGTTTGACCCCCAAATGGATGGATGAACTCGCTCAGATGGTGTGCAGAATGGGGGTGGGGGGGAGAGGAGAGGGGAGAGGGGGGAGGAAGGGATGTAAGCCGTGAGCCCCTGGCAAGGTGGTTTGAATCAAGGACGCCCAGGGAATGAATGGAGACCTATGTGAAATGCCTTTTTCCTTTTGGGGTCTCGGGGTGGGGGGAGGGGGCCGGAGGGCGAGACACCGATTAGCATCCTCTGAGCTCTCATTTGCATTTTTAGTTTCCAGCCGGGGGTCCCGCCCGGGGTCAGGGGGAACGTGTCCAGGGTGACGTTAGCCATTAAGTTAAATTTCACAGGGGACACCCCGTCTCCCCCCCCCCTCCCCCCCGCAACCCCCCCACCCCCGCTCGCCGCCCTGCATCTGGCTGCAATTGACTCGTCGACATTCTCCGAGTTCCATGCGAGTTGAGTCCAAGAATGGAGTTGGTGGAAGGGATGGGGGTGGGGAGAGGGGAGGGGGGAGAAACGGACTTAAAAATTAAAAATATATATTTTTTTATTGATTTGCGAGAGAGAGAAAGAGAGAAGAAAGGAAGGAGAGAGAAGAAAGAAGAGAGAGAGGGGCAGAGAGAGAGAGAGAGAAAGATTTTTTGTTCCACTTACTATGCATGCATTCATTGGTTGATTCTTGGCATGTGCCCTGACCGGGGGTCGAACCCACAACCTTGGTGTATTGGAACGATGCTCTAACCAACTGGGCTATCCAGCCAGGGCAAGACATAAACTTTGGGAATAGTCCATTAGTGCCTTTCGCTGCATATACGAGATTATATATATATTAGTGTCCCTCAGCCCAGACTGCACCCTCTCCAATCTGGGACCCCTCAGGGGATGTCCGACTGATGGCTTAGGCCCACTCCTCCCACCACCGCATCTGCACTTGTCAGCCCTGAGCTGTAAGCCCGGCTTCTGGCTGAGCAGTGCTCCCACTATGGGGGCGCACTGACCACCAGTGGGCAGCTCCTGCATTGAGCGTCTGCCCCCTGGTGGTCAGTGTGCATCATAGCTAGCGGTCGTTCTGCTGTTTGGTCGATTTGCATATTAGTCTTTTATTACATAGGAATAGATATTTTTTAAAACCCAGCAATGAAGAGAATGAGGGCCTTGATCTTGGATGGGAATCACAGAGGGACCCAGATTGGCGGTCGCCTCAATCCTTCCCTCACGGGGACCCGGTTGCTTCTTGGAGAAAGTGAATGCTACTTGGGGAATGTTCCCTAGGATTCTAGTTGGTGTTTTTTGTGGAGGAACTTATAGCTGGTCTAGAAGTCACAACAGGCATTGGTCTCCCTTCTCTACGGGCTATTCCGGAATGTCCTTGCACCCTTGCCAGTACTTCTGCTGGTCTGGGTGGTCTTCCTTCCTTTCTTCTTATCGACATGCATCTATATATCATTTATCTATCTATATCTATCTATCTATCTATCAATATCTATCTATCATCTATCTATATAATCTATCTATCATCTTATCTATATCTATCTATCTGTCTATCTATTCATTCTCCATCCCTCTATCCATCCATCATCTCTCTGTGCATCCATCTATCAATCTATCATTTATTTATCTATCAATTTATCCCCCATCCATTGATCCATCCATCATCCATCCATTCATCCGTCCATCTATCATCTACCTAATTATTACCTATCTAATCTATCATCTAAATTCATCTTCCATCCATCTAGCTACCATCTACTTAATTATTATCTATCTAATCTATCTACCTGTCTATCTCTCAATCTAAGTTCATCCTCCATCTATTCATCCATCCATCCATCCATGCAGCCATCTATCAATCTACAAATCTATCATTATTTATCTTTCTGTAAATTTATCCTCCATCCAACCATCCACCCATCCATCTATCTATCAGCTATCTAATTATCTATCTCTATATATCTATTATCTATCTATTCATATCTATCTATCTATTATCTATCTTTCTATTATCTATCATCTAAATTCCTCCATCCATCCATGCATCCATGCATGCATGCATCCATCTAGCCACCATCAACCATCCATCAATCTCTACTATAATTTAGCTATCAATCATCTATTATCTCCTCTCTCTCTCTCTCTCTCTCTCTCTCTCTCTCTCTCTCTCTCCCTCTCTTCCTACCAAACTCTATCAATCATAAAATCATCTTCCTTCCTTCCTTCCTTCCTTCCTTCCTTCCTTCCTTCCTCCCTCCCTTCCTTCCTTCCTTCCTTCCTTCCTTATTATATCTATCTATCTATCTATCTATCTATCTATCTATCTATCTATCTATCTATCTATCTATCATCAGCTATCTATCTATCTATCTATCATCTACCTATCTACTATCTATCTATCTATCTATCTATCTATCTATCTATCTATCTATCATCTATCTATCTGTCTATCATCTATCTATCTATCTATCATCTATCTATCATCTATCTAAAGTCCTCCATCCATCCATCCACCTATCTCTACTACCATTATCTACCAATCTCTATTATCTATCATCTCTCTCTCTCTCTCTCTCTCTCTCTCTCTCTCTCTCTCTCTCTCTTCCTACCAATCTTTACCAATCATTTTCCTTCCTTCCTTATCCCCACCCTCTACACATCTATCTACCATCTACCCAGAGTCCAACCCTCTTTCACGAGCCAGCGAGAGAGCTCTCTACAGAAACCACATTGGCCAACACCTTGCCCTTGGGCCTCTGACCTCCAGAGCAGCGACGATGACATGTCTTTGGTTCAGGACACCCAGTCTGGGGTCCAAGCGACAAGACGATGGACGTGGGTAGGAGACGCAGGTCGAGAAGGACAAGGAGTCTCAACATCCGTGGCTCGTCCCTCAGTGGCCCCGGGGACACCAGGCTTCTCCAACATGCATTTCCTCTCTGTGAGGAGGAGACAGCCGCTAACCCACCCACCATCCCAGCTCGGTCCCAAGGGCGGGGCCCTCAGAAGCAAACTTAACCAAGACCGTGTCCCCGGAGACACTCTGACTTCATTAGGCCTTTTCTGTACCAAAATCGCTATTTTTATGACAGTTTCCCCCCACCCCCACCCCCAGAAGGTGCCCCCCAAAAACATCGTAAAATGATTACGTGGGCCCTGTCGCAGGCTTTTAATAAATACGAAACATCTGAGGACAATTAAGTGCTTTTCCATAACTCCTCAATTACCGCGGGGCCCGGCTTGTTTTCCATTCAGACTCTGGATTTGTGAGACATTCTTTAAGTCGTGGGGCAATTTAAGAAGAAAATAGGGCCCTTATGTTAGAGCCAGAGGGGCATGGGGGGGAGGGAGAGGGGGAAGGGTGTGGAGTGCTTTTTCTGGGTTTCGGGGGGCGGGGAGGAGGGCGGGGTGTGCTCTGTGTCTGGAGGGGTTAGCTCAGAAATGGTCATTGTTCAGCCCTTGCCAGGCTGCTCAGTGGTTAGAGGGTTAGCCTATAGACTAAAGGGTTGTGGGTTCGATTCGTAGTCAAGGGCATGTATCTGGGTGGCGGGCTTGATTCTCAGTCTGGTCAGGGGGAATGCAGGAGGCAACCAGCTGATGTGTCTCTCTCACATCGATGTTTCTCTCTCTCTCTCACCACCTCCGTCCCTTCTACTCTTTCTAGAAAATCAATTGAGCCCTGACCAGTTTGGCTCAGTGGGTAGAGCGCTGGCCTGTGGGCTGAAGGGTCCCGGGTTCAATTCCGGTCAAGGGCATGTACCTTGGTTGCAGGCACATCCCCAGTAGGGGGTGCGCAGAAGGCAGCTGATCGATGATTCTCTCTCATCATCGATGTTTCTAACTCTCTATCCCTCTCCCTTCTTCTCTGTAAAATAATCAATAATATATATATATATTTTTTAAAAAGAAACACTAGAAAATCAATTGAAAAAATATCTTCGGTTGAGGAGTCCAGAAAAAAATAACACACAAGAGATAGTTACCCAATGGATTATTACTTGGCCGTGATAAAGAACAAAATCTTCTCATTTGGGACAAGACACATGGACCTAGAGGGAGTTATGCCCAGTGAGATAACTCAGACGGAGAAAGACAAATGCCACATGATATCACGTATACGTGGGACCGACAGGACAATAAAGGAACAAACGAGGCAGAAACAGACCCAGAGATACAGAGAACAGATGGATGGTGGCCAGAGGGGAGGGGGGGAGGGGTTGGGAGGAGGCTGGCTTAAAAAAAAGGCGGGGTGGAAGGGATTAAGGAGCTCAAATTGGCAGCTACAAAACCGACACAGAGGTGAAAAGCACAGCACAGGGAATATAGTCACAAATCCTATATAATAAAAGCCCAATATGCTAAGTGGCGGGTCGACCAGTTGGCCGTTCAACCGATCAACGTGTAACATGCTAATGATATGCTAAGGCTGTTCAACTACTCGCTATGACGTGCACTGACCAGCAGGGGAAGACAGTCGACTGGTCGACCAGTCGCTGTGACGTGCACTGACCACCAGGGGGCAGACGCTCTGACCAGTAGGTGAGCTGTTGCTGAGATCAGCTAGTCAGGACTGAGTGAGACAGGCCAGACATGTTCTGGAGCCCTCCCGTGTCCCTCCCCAGCCCCGATTGTGCACCAGTGTCCCTCAGTCTGGCCTGCACCCTCTTGCAATCCGGGCTGAGGGACCCCCCCTCCCCAGGTGCACGAATTTCGTGCACCGGGCCTCTAGTATTGTCATAAATATGAATGGTCTCAGAGATATTTTACAAGAACAATTCTAGCCCGGCCCGCACGGCTCAGTAGTTGAGTGTCAGCCTATGAACCAGGAGTTCACGGTTCGATTCCCGGTCAAGGGCACAGGCCCGGGTTGCCGGCTCGATCCCCAGTACGGGGCGCACAGGAGGCAGCCGATCCATGATTCTCTCTCATCATGGATGTTTCTCTCTCTCCCTTCCTCTCTCTGAAATCAATAAAAATATGTTTAAAAACAGGAAAAAAAGACAATTCTTACTAATTAGAGGGACAAAGGCACGGGGAGGGGGCACCCTGAAAATATGTTCAACCGAACACGGTGACTGCTCTACAGACTGGCATCTGACACGCCAGGTTTGCAAACCTCTGTTCTTGGAGGGGCTGCTGAAAAATGCATTTAAAGCCCAGAATCGGAGCGGTGTACTCCCAAGACTGTAAATGATGCCCCGAATTTTTATATTAGACAGACACCCCCCCCCAACATAAGAGATTAGAAGGAGAATGGAAACGAACAGCATAGAGGCTCTCCCTCAACAAGGCGGCGTGAAAAGATGGATGCAACTGCAAATGAGGAATTTATGAGATACAGTCTCGAAGCTCGTTTTTGTGAGACGGCGACGGGAGTGTCTGGACAAGGAGTGTGCTCCCCGGGGTGTGCGTGGTGCTGTTGGTTTCTTTCTCCTTGTCTCCCATGTCGAGGGATTCCTTCCCAGCCTCCGTCTGTCTGTTGGGGGCCAGGTGGCCGCTGGGTCCAAGAGGGAAGGACACGGGTGGGCTGGCTCCTTCTCTGTCCCACTAGAATTTCAGTTTATGTTTCTCAGTCTCCCAACCAGGAATTTCCACAATATAGGCCAGCTGTTTATCTCGGACTCGAATGGATGGATGGATGGACGGACGGATGGATGGATGGATGGATGGATGGATGGATGGATGGATGGGTGGATGGATGGATGGATGGGTGGATGGATGGGCTGACAGATGGATGGATGGATGGATGGATGGATGGATGGATGGATGGACGGACGGACGGACGGACGGGTGGATGGATGGATGGATGGATGGATGGATGGATGGATGGATGGACAAATAAATGGAGAAATTGATGGGTGGAGAAATGGATGGATGGGCGGACGGACGAATGGATGGATGGGTGGATGGGTGGATGGATGGATGGATGGATGGATGGATGGATGGATGGATGGACAAATAAATGGAGAAATTGATGGGTGGAGAAATGGATGGATGGACAAATAGATGGAAAATGGATGGATGGAGAAGTGAGTGTACAAACAAATGAATGCATGGGAAAATGGATGGATGAACAAGTAGATGGAAAATTAGTGGATAGAGAAATGGGTGTATGAACAAATGGATGGATGAATGGATGGATGGATGGATGGATGGATGGATGGACAAATAGGTGGAAAATGAATGGATGGAGAAATGGATAGAAAAATGGGTGGATAGAGAAGTGGGTGTTTGAACAAATGGATGGATAGACAAATGGATGGAAAAATGGATGGATGGAGAAATGGCTGTATGAACAAATGGATGGACAAGTAGATGGAAAATGGGTGAATAGAGAAGTGGGTGTATGAATAAAAGGATGGATGGAAAAATAGATGGAAGATGGATGGATGGACAGACGGCTGCATGGAAAAATGGATGGATACATGGGTGGATAAACAGATGGATGGATGATAGATGATAGATGAGATAGATGGTAGATAGCCAAAAAGATAGATAGATGATAGATAGATAGATAGATAGATAGATAGATAGATGATAGATAGGATGAGTGGGTGGGGGACAGCCCAGGTGCTGGACTGGGCCAGGTGGGCCAGATGAACAGAAGCAGGGTTGGAAATGTTTGCTTTAGAAGTAGAGAGTTGAGCTGATGACGCGACAAGGGGTGTGAGGAGGTGAAACCAGTGAGGAGGGATCTTGGGGCCCCAGCTCATTCACTTACGGGCCCTGTGAGCCTTTAAGGAGATGCTTGGAGACAAAAGCATAAGGAGCTGAGTCCGGCCGGTGTGGCTCAGGGGTTGAGCATCGACCTAGGAACCAGGAGGTCACGAGTTCGATTCCCAGTCAAGGGCACAGGCCCGGGTTGCAGGCTCCATCCCCAGTCGGGGGGCGTGCAGGAGGCGGCCGGTCCATGATTCTCTCTCATCATTGATCTTTCTCTCTCTCCCCCTTCCTCTCTGAAATCAATAAAAATATATTTAAAAAACAAACAAATACATTAACAGGTGAGAGGTGACCACCCAGAGCAGTTAAGACAACTTACATTTGTCTCTCGAATGCAAACCCCAGGGAATCTTGAGAAGGTATCTGTTTGCCCAATATTCATTCTAACAGTACCCCCCCACCCCCCTCCCCGCACCCCCATCAAGCATTTTAATCGCCACCGAAATTACACATGGTAATTGCAGGCTCTAAAAAAAAAAAAAAAAATCTTTGTAAAATTAGAAGAACCTGGAATTCCCCCTTTAGGAAAGAGGAAACCCAGACCTCATCCTTGTTATTCAAAAAGCAATCTACGTATTTGCATCTAATATCCCACATTAAAAAAAAAAACCCACCATCTGCTCCTAATATGGCTAAAATAAGGCACCGTTTCCATTAAACAGAAAACGCTTTTATTATTTAAAAAAAAAAGAAAAGAAAAGAAAATGTTTGCATGAAACGTTGGCATCTGGGCGATTTTTTGCTCAATTCCCAAAATAATTAATCGATTTTTATTTTTTTATTTATTTTGCATCCTGCCATCTCAAAAGGGGGTGCAGGCGTTCAAATCGGCACATTCATTTTGCCTCCCCGGATGCCTCCTGGCCCGTTAGGGATGAGCTCTCGGGGGGGCGGGCGACACGCAGGTAAATTCACTTACTCTTCCCCTAATACACTGCGTTCGTGATTGGCATTATCGAGCCGGCGTTATGAGAGATATTAAAAACTCCAAAACTGGGGTGGGAGGGTTATCACCCTTCTGCAAGTTTCCAGAAACTGAAGAAGAAGAAGAAGAAGAAAAAGAAAAAAAAAAAACCAAAAAACTCATAACCGAACATTTGCCAAAATGGAATTCCCTGTGATGAATAAAATCATTTTTCGTTTCCCCCTCCCAGGAAAAAAAAAAAGAAAGAAAAAAGAAAAAAAGGCATAGAGACATGTCTGCCAGTTTCTCGCAAACGGGTGATAAATACCGCCGGCAGGAAGGCAGGGGGGCCCTGTATTGTCTTTGGGATTAGATTTCATCTGGGAAATGAGCCTTCCAGGAAATCTTTGAAATATCCCCCTCCCCCCCAAGAGTGGGTTAAACCCATCTGCTTGGGGTTATTTTTGTCCCCCTGACGCAAAGTTACGATGGCATGGGGAGAGGGGGAAATGGGACCAGGGAAGCGATTTCTAAATTATTGGCAATTATATCTGTCCGTCGCCAATTACGGGGGGAAAAGGATAAACCCCTCCAAATAAAAAAAAAATAAAAAAAAATGGAGGGGAAGGGGGAAGTGAGGCAGGGTGCCTCCGGGGCCAGCGCAATCATTACACACACACACACACAGACAGACAGACACACACACGCGCACACACACACACACACACACACGTAGGGGAAGCTGTGGCCCTGCAGACACCAGCTCACGAAACACACACACAACACACACAACACACACACACAGGGGAAGTTGTGGCCCTGCAGACACAGGCGCACACACCACACACACACACACACACCACACACACAGGGGAAGCTGTGGCCCTGCGGACACCAGGCTCACACACACACACACACACCCACACACACACACGTAGGGGAAGCTGGGCCCTGCAGACACCAGGCTCACACACCACACACACACACACACACACCACGTAGGGGAAGCTGTGGCCCTGCAGACACCAGGCTCACACACCCACACACACACACACACACACTTAGGGGAGAAGCTGTGGCCCTGCAGACACCAGGCTCACACACCACACACACACACACACACACACACACACGTAGGGGAAGCTGTGGCCCTGCAGACACCAGGCTCAAACACACACACACACACACACAACACACAACACACATAGGGGAAGATTGGCCCTGCAGACACCAGGCTCACACACACACACACACACACACACACGTAGGGGAAGCTGTGGCCCTGCAGACACCAGGCTCACACACACACACACACACACACACACACACGTAGGGAAGCTGTGGCCCTGCAGACACCAGGTCACACACACACAACACACACAACCACACACACGAGGGAAGCTGTGGCCCTGCAGACACCAGGCTCACACACACACACACACACACACACACACCAAACACACATAGGGGAAGCTGTGGCCCTGCAGACACCAGGCTCACACACACACCACACACACACACACACACACACACGTAGGGGAAGCTGTGGCCCTGCAGACACCAGGCTCACACACACACACACACACACCACACAACAACAGGGGAAGCTGTGGCCCTGCAGACACCAGGCTCACACACACACACACACACACACACACACACGTAGTGGAAGCTGTGGGCCTGCAGACACCAGGCCCACACACACACACACACACACACAAACACACACGTATGGAAGCTGTGGCCCTGCAGACACCAGGCTCACACACACACACACACACACACAACCCACACGTAGGGGAAGCTGTGGCCCTGCAGACACCAGGCTCACACCACACACACACACACACACACACACACACGTAGGAGAAGCTGTGGCCCTGCAGACACCAGGCTCACACACACACACACACACACACAACACACACACACACGTAGGGGAAGCTGTGGCCCTGCAGACACCAGGCTCACACACACACACACACACACACACACACACACACACGTAGGGGAAGCTGTGGCCCTGCAGACACAGGCTCACACACACACACACACACACACACACACACACACACAGGGGAAGCTGTGGCCCTGCAGACACCAGCTCACACACACACACACACCACACACACACACACACGTAGGGGGAGCTGTGGCCCTGCAGACACCAGGCTCACACACACACACACACACACACACACGTAGGGGGAGCTGTGGCCCTGCAGACACCAGGCTCACACACACACACACACACACACACACACACACACACACACACGTAGGGGAGCTGTGGCCCTGCAGACACCAGGCTCACACACTCACACACACACACACACACAACACACACACACACGTAGGGAAGCTGTGGCCCTGCAGACACCAGGCTCACACACTCACACACACACACACACAAACACACACGTAGGGGAAGCTGTGGCCCTGCAGACACCAGGCTCACACAAACACACACCACACACACACCACACACACGCAGGGGAAGCTGTGGCCCTGCAGACACCAGGCTCACACACACACACACACCCACACAACACACACTGCAGGGGAAGCTGTGGCCCTGCAGACACCAGGCTCACACACACACACCACACACACACACACACACACGTAGGGGAAGCTGTGGCCCTGCAGACCCCAGGCTCACACACACACACACACACACACACACACACACAAACACACACGTAGGGTAAGCTGTGGCCCTGCAGACGAACCAGGCTCACACACACACACACACCCACACACACACGCAGGGAAGCTGTGGCCTGCAGACACCCAGGCGCATCACACACACACACACACCACACACCACACACACTTAGGGAGCTGTGGCCCTGCAGGACACCAGGCTCACCACACACACACACACACACACACACACTCACACACACACACTCGCAAGAGCTTGAGGGCTTTGAAAAGTCAAATGGAAAACAGTTCAATTAGGGTTAATTGGGTCTCCCCCCTGTGGTTCCGGGGGGTGTTCCTACCCGTAGGTTTATGAACCCGGAGAGCGCACACAATTAGCCTAAACGACACCGTGCTCAGCGGAGCCCGTGGTGGAGACGGCAGATTTGGGGAGAAGTTTAAGGTTTAGAGAATTGGAAGTGGTTAGAGGCGGGTTCCCCGGGGGGGCGGGGGGGGGTGCAGGCAGGCAGGGGGCTGTGGTCAGGGGCTGAATTCCTTCTCTAGGCTCTCAGGCGATGGATGGGGTTTGGGGATGCAATCTTTGCTGATTGTTCAGGAGAGCTGATAGATAGATGATGATGATAGATAGATAGATAGATAGATAGTAGATAGATAGATAGATGATAGATAGATAGATAGATAGATAGATGATAGATAGATAGATAGATAGATAGATAGATAGATGATAGATAGATAGAAGATGATTGATAGATAGATAGATAGATAGATAGATAGATAGATAGAGTGATAGATAGATAGATAGATAGATAGATAGATGATAGATAAGATAGATAGATAGATAGAGATAGATCGGATAGATAGATAGATAGATAGATAGTAGATGATAGATTAGATAGATAGATGATGGATAGGTGGATGAAGATGATGATGGAAGATAGATGATAGATAGATAGAATAGATAGATAGATAGATAGATAGATAGATAGATGATAGATAGATAGATAGATAGGAAGAAGATAGCTGCTAGATAAGATAGAATAGATGATAGATAGATAGATAGATAGATAGATAGATAGATGCTTAGCTCATAGATAGATCGTATAGATAGATCGATGATAGATGATAGATAGATAGATTAGATAGATAGATAGATAGATAGATGATAGATAGATAGATGATAGATAGATAGATAGATAGATAGATAGATAGATAGATGATAGATAGATAGATAGATGGTAGATAGATAGATAGATAGATAGATAGGATAGATGATAGATAGATAGATAGATGATAGATAGATAGATAGATAGATAGATGATGATAGATAGATAGATAGATAGATAGATAGATGATTAGATAGATAGATAGATGATAGATAGATAGATAGATAGATAGATATGATAGATATAATAGATAGATAGATAGATAGATAGATAGATAGATAGATAGATAGATGATAGATAGATAGATAGATAGAGATAGATATATAGAATAGATCGGATAGAGATAGGATAGAATAGATAGATAGATAGTAGATAGTAGATAGAGATTAGAGATGGTAGATGAATGGATATGAGTAGATGGATGGGTGGACAGATGGATAAGTGTATGGATAGATGGGAGGGTGGATGGAAGAATGGATGGACAGGTGGATGAACAGATGAATGGAAGATAGATAGATAGATAGATAGATAGATAGATAGATAGATAGATAGATATAAGTGATAGATAGATAGAAAGATGATAGATATAGATAGATGATAGATAGATAGATGATAAATATGTTATATAGATAGATGATTGCTAGAGAAAGATGATAGATACGTGATAGAAAATAGATGATAAATAGATTAGATAGACAGATAGATATAGATGATAGATATCTAGATAGATAGATAGATAGATAGATAGATAGATAGATAGATAGATAGAAAGAGAGAGACAGAGAGAAACATTGATGATGAGAGAGAATCATGGACCGGCCGCCTCCTGCACGCCCCCCACGGGGAATCGAGCCCACAACCCGGGCCTGTGCCCTTGACCGGGAATCA
Source organism: Myotis myotis (assembly GCF_014108235.1). Taxonomy (NCBI): domain Eukaryota; kingdom Metazoa; phylum Chordata; class Mammalia; order Chiroptera; family Vespertilionidae; genus Myotis; species Myotis myotis. The sequence continues at coordinate 349,303 of NW_023416358.1, forward strand.
AACCCGTGGCCCCCTGGTTCCTAGTTCGACGCCCAACCACTGAGCCACCCTGGCCGGCCGGGCCAGCTCCTCCCGTCTTGTCACTGCTGTGCTGTATCCGGGGCTTACAAAGGGGCCATCATCTGTCCCTTTGACAGCTCTCGGCCGCTGACCGGCTCTCCCGTGTCCACCCTCCGTCTCATTTTCCTGTCTCCCGTCTCTCTGTCTCTCTGTCTATTTTTTTCTTTTTTCTCCCCAAAGCCGCCCTGTCACCCTCATGGCCCCGTCGGCCTCTGATCGGCCCCCAGCACCCTTGTCACCTGTCCGGCGTGTCCAGCGCCCTTTGAGCCGCTCATGGAACTACAGCTCGGCCGGGGACGCCGATCACAGGTGGACAGACCCTGGGGCCCCCGGCCCCCCCTGGACCTGACAGCGGCTCCCTCGTTAACAAGGAGCCGGCCGGCCGGCCGTGAGGACTCAGAGAGTAGCGGCTGCATAATGACCAGCAGTGCCCACCTTTTTTCTTATCTTTTCTCTCTTTTTTTCTTTTTTTATCCTGAGTGACTTGATGAGATGGTGATTTAGAGGCCCTGGCCTGGCAGGTCCCTAATGGCATTCACCCACATGGGGTGCCCGTCGCCTGCCCCCCTCGCTGTCCCCGGGAAATAAATTAATTTGCTTCATGGGCTTTAAGAGGAAAGAAATTAAAAAAACACACACAATATTCCTCCCTGGCTGGTGTGGCTCAGTGGCTAGAGCGTCGGCCTGCAGACTCAAGGGTCCCGGGTTCGAATCCCGGTCAAGGGCGCAGGCCCGGGTTGCAGGTTCCAGCCCCGGTCGGGGTGCATGCAGGAGGCGGCCGGTCCATGATTCTCTCTCCTCATGGATGTTTCTCTCTCCCTCTTCCTTCCTCTCTCTGAAATCAATAAAAATATATATTTTTAAAAAAACACAGGAATTGACAGGGAAATGTTGGCTTGGTGAGGGCCACCCAGGTAGCTCTGACCTCTTTCCCCAAAGGAGGGAGGCAGGGTGCCCTCGGGGCCGCCCCTCGATGCATCCCCTGCAGAGAGAGGGATCCTTTTAACGGGCAAAGGATGCGTAGATCGTGCCTCTCAATTATCTAAGATTTTTGTTAAAAAATATATATTTTTATTGATTTCAGAGAGGAAGGAAGAGAGAGAGAAGCATCGACGATGAGAGAGAATCATGGACCGGCCGCCTCCTGCACGCCCCCCGACTGGGGACGGAGCCCGCAACCCGGGCCTGTGCCCTTGACCGGGATTCGAACCCGGGACCTCCTGGTTCCTAGGTTGATGCTCAACCCCTGAGCCACACCGGCTGGGATTTTTTTTAATTTAGTTTTCAGCACAAATTCTTCATGCAATGCAGCGCTTTTTGCAAATATCTGCTCTCTCTCTCTGTCCTCTGACATATAATGCAATTTCCAGACACGGCTTTTTAATTCTGCGAAAACCAGCCCCAATCAGGCTGGGGCGAGAGCTGAGTCTATTTAGTTCTTTCTTCTATTTCTTCTTCTTCTTTTTTTTTTTTCTTTTCTGTAAACTCGGCCGGAATGCTATTTTATTCAGACATATGTGTGTGCGTGTCTCCCTACCCCCCACCCCCGCGTCCGCCGTGAACATGGAACCCCCTGAAAAATATAACGGCCGTGTAGACGTTCATTCTCTAGCCAGATGCCGGGGCCCCCGTTCAGATGAAATGCAACATAAATAAAAAAGGTAAAAAGATAAAAAAATGTAGAGCCGTGGGGAGACGGCAGGTCCTTATCTTTCTCTAGAAGATTGTGGGGAAGAAGAAAAGATGATAAAAAAAAAAAAAGATTCCAGCCCCTACGTGTCTCTGGGGCTGCCTGCACTCGCTAAGCGCCGATTCGCAAAATGTCTTTTTTTTCCCAAATTGTGCGTGGAGGGAGGGGAGTGGATGAGGGTAGGGGAGGTGCGGGGGTGGGGGAGGGGAGGGGTTCGGAGTGAGGGAGTGGGAGGCGTGTAGGGGGTGGAGTGGATGGAGGGTAGGAGGAGGAGGGGGAGGGGTGCGGGGAGTGGGGGGGGAGTGGGGGTGAGTGATGGCGTGGGAGGTCGTAGGGGAGGGTAGGGAGGTGAGGGGAGTGGAGGGGGGGATGGAGGTTGGGGGGGCGGGGAGGGGTGTCGTGTCGGTGAGGGGAGTGAGGTTTGGTGAGGGTTTTCGGGATGGGAGGGGCGTAGGGGAGTGGAGTGAGGTAGGGTGGAGGGGAGTGTATGTGCTGAGGTCGAGGGGAGTGTGAGGATGGGATTTGGAGTGAGTGGTATTTATTTAGTTTCTTTTATTGTATTTTATTTATTTTATTTGGATTTTATGATTTTATTTTATTTTATTTTATTTATTTATTTTATTTTATTTGTTTGTGTGTGTCTGTGTGTTATTTTGGTATAATTTTCACTCCATTAAAACTATATAAATTCAGCCCTGGTCGGTGTGGCTCAGTGGATAGAGCATCGGCCTGCAGACTGATGGGTCCCGGGTTCGAGTCCTGGTCAAGGGCACAGGCCCGGGTGGAGGACTTGATCCCCAGTAGGGGGCGTGCAGGAGGCAGCTGGTCCATGGTTCTCTCTTATTGTTGATGTTTCTCTCTCTCTCTCTCTCCCTCAGTTCCGATCTGAAATCAATAAAAATATATCTATTCTAATAAAAGGGTAATATGCTAATTAGACCGGGAGACCTTCCGGACAGAACCATGGTGGCGGGGCTGAGGCAGAGGTGGTTGGGGGCGATCAGGCCAGGAGGGGGCAGTCAGGGGCGATCAGGCCAGGAAGGGGGGGCAGTTGGGGGCAAACAGGCCAGCAAGCAGAGTGGTTAGGGGCAATCAGGCAGGCAGGTGAGTGGTTAGGACCCAGCCGTCCCGGATTACGAGAGGGACGACCGTGGGATCGGGCCTAAGCCGGCAGCCGGACGTCCCCTGAGGGGTCCCAGATTGGAGCGGGTGCAGGCCGGGCTGAGGGACACCCCCTCCTCAGTGCACGAATTGCATGCACCGGGCCCCTAGTCTCTCTCTATATAAATAAAAATAAAATTAAAACGATTCCAGAAGCGACACTTTTCTTGGGCTGCCTACAGTCCCTAGAAAGCAACATGCAAAAATGTCCTTTCTCCAGATTTCTTTTTTTTGGGGGGGAAAGTGTTATTTTGATATCATTTCGACTCAAAACTCTACGTATTTAAACCCCAGATCATTCCTGTGCAGCCTGCATTAACCTCAACACACACACTCTCTAAATAAGGAGAATTTGCCCTGGCCGGTGTGGCTCAGTGGATAGAGCGTCGGCCTGCGGACTGGAGGGTCCCGGGTTCGATTCCTGCTCGTACCTCAGTACCAGGCTCCTCCCCGGCCCGGGCCCTGGTCGTGCGGGAGGCAGCCCATCGAGGTGTCTCTCTGTCTCTCCCTCTCCCTTCCGCTCTCCCTAAAAATCAATGGGAGAATATCCTGGGGAGAGGATTAAAAATAATAATAATATTATTATTAAAAGGTACGAGGATTCTCCATGGCTCTGGGACCGCCTAGAGCAGCGGTTCTCAACCTGTGGGTCGCGGCCCCTTTGGGGGTCGAACGGCCCTTTCCCAGGGGTCGCCTGAGACCGTCGGAAAACACATCTATAATCACATATTGTTTTTGTGATTGATCACTGTGCTTTCATGGTGTCCCATGTGTCACCATGAATATCCATCCTGCAGATCAGACGTTTCCATGACGATTCGTCACAGCAGCCACATGACAGCGATGACGCAGCCACGAGAATAATGTTATGGTTGGGGGTCCCCACAGCATGGGGAGCTGTATTCAAGGGTCCGCGGCCTTAGGAAGGTTGGGAACCACTGATATAGATATGCTATAGATATAGATATAGATATAGATATAGATGATATAGAGATAGATATAGATGTAGATATAGATATAGATATAGATATAGGTATAGAATAGATATAGATTAGATCTAGATATAGATATAGATATAGATATAGCTATAGATTCTATAGAGATTCGATATAGCTGTAGATGTAGGATATAGATCTAGATATAGGTATAGATATAGCTATAGGTATAGGTATCTAGGTATAGATGATATAGCTATAGATATAGCTATAGATATAGGTATAGATATAGATATAGATATAGATATAGATATAGTATAGATATAGATATAGATAGATATAGGTATAGATGATATAGATATAGATATAGATATAGATATAGATTATAGATATATATCTCTAGATATAGATATCGATATAGCTATATGCATAGATATCGTATAGATATAGATATAGATATAGATGATATAGAGATCGATGTAGATATAGTATATCAGATATCGCTATAGATATAGATATAGATGATATTGGATGTAGCTTATAGATTAGTATAGATATAGATATAGTTAGCTATAGAAGATTTAGATATAGATTCGATATAGAATAGATATAGATATATAGATATCGATATAGATTAGATGATTAGATATAGATATAGATATAGATATAGATATAGATATAGATATAGATTATAGATGATTATAGATATAGATATAGATGATGAAGTAGCCTGATAAGTATGGATATAGGGGTAGATGGGAGCTAGATATAGATATAGCTTAGAAGGTAGATACAGATGATATAGATATAGTATAGATGTATAGAGATAGATATAGATTAGATATAGATAAGGATATAGGTATAGGTATAGGTATAGGTATAGATATAGATATAGATATAGGTATAGGTATAGATGATATAGATATAGATATAGATATAGATATAGGTATAGATGATATAGATATAGATATAGATATAGATATAGGTATAGGTATAGATGATATAGATATAGATATAGATATAGATATAGGTATAGATAGATGATATAGATATAGATATAGATATAGATATAGATGATATAGATACAGTGATAAAGTAGAAACGAGAATAATGTTATGGTTGGGTGTCCCCACAGCATGGGGAGCTGTATTCAAGGGCCGCGGCCTCAGGAAGGTTGAGAACCACTGGCCTAGAGTAACTAGACACTAACCATCAAAATGACCTTTGTCCGAATTTTTTGGGGGTTTTGGGGGGGGAGGGGATGGGAGGAGGGAGAGCTGTTCTTTTGGTGCCATTTTCACTCAATTAAAACCCCGCGGATTCAAACCCCCAATAACCCGCCGTGTAGCCTGCTTTCGCCTGAACGCACACTCTCAATGGCAAGGACTCTCTGCGGCCCTCGATCCGCCGTCTTCCCCTCTGTCCCTGGAACAATGCATTTTTCCCGGAGAGGATTTGGGCCCGACTCGTGGAAAATAGCCTGGAACCATTTTCGAATTAAATTCAAAATAGCAACTGCCACTTTTTTCCTCTCTCTCTTCAGGCATCGCCTGGCGTGGATATTTGTACATCTTTCTTTCTTCCCTTCTCCCTCCCTCTCCCACAATAACTGACAAGCGCCGTCGGCGGGGCCAATAAAAATAAGATTAAAAAAAAAAAAAAAGCGAATTTCGGGATGAAAGGCAAGTACCGGAATGGGGTTTAATTTATTTTTAAAATATATTTCATTGATTTTTTACAGAGAGGAAGGGAGAGGGATAGAGAGTTAGAAACATCGATGAGAGAGAGACATTGATCAGCTGCCTCCTGCACGCCCCCCACTGGGGATGTGCCCGCAACCCAGGTCCATGCCCTCTACCGGGATTCGAACCCGGGACCCTTCGGTCCGCAGGCCGGCGCTCTATCCGCTGAGCCACACCGGTTAGGACATGGGTTTAATTTTTGTAAAGGAAAGTGGACAGAATAGGAACGTAAAGGTGTGAGGGCTGTTACTATCTCGTCATAAATAATTGTCTGTGTGTGAGATTGAGACAGTGAATTGGGGAGAAAGAGAGAGAAAAAGGGGCAAAGTGATATCCCCGACTCTATTTTATTTTTTTATGTTTCTACTAGAGGCCTGGTGCACGAATTCCTGCTCCCGTGGGGGCGGCCAGCCGGGGAGGGACCGAGGGAGGGAGGGCTCCAGGGCGTGTCCGGTCCGTCTCGCTCAGTCCCGATCGCTGGACCCCAGCAGCAAGTTAACCTACCGGTCTGAGCGTCTGCCCCCTGGTGGTCAGTGCACGTCACAGCGACTGGTCGACCAGTCGACTGTCTGCCCCCTGGTGGTCAGTGTACGTCATAGCGACTGGTCGACCAGTCGACTGTCTGCCCCCTGGTGGTCAGTGCACGTCACAGCGACTGGTCGACCCGTCGACTGTCTGCCCCCTGGTGGTCAGTGCACATCATAGCGACTCGTTAACCATTCAACTGTCTGCCCCCTGGTGGTCAGTGCACGTCATAGCGAGCAGTTGAGCGGCCTTCGCATATCATTAGCATATTAGGCTTTTATTCTATAGGATTGGTTTTCTTTATAGAGAGGAAGGGGGAGAGAGAGAGAGAGATAGAATCATCTATGACGAGAGAAAATCATGGATTGGCTGCCTCCTGCCGACCATGATTCTCTCTCGTCCTGGATGTCTCTCTCTGTCTCTGTCTGTCTCTGTCTCTCTCTCTCTCTCTTAAAATCAATAAAAATCCATTTCAAATTTAAAAATAAAAAGGATTCCCAGGCATTTCAGCACCGGTTTCTGGGTGGGTTTATCGGGGTTCAGCCTTTTATTCCCTGTCGCTGGGTACACAGCTCAGAAGGCGATGAGACCAGGCACCCACTTCTGTTCCACTCGGGGCACCTTCCCGGCGCCTTCATTGACGACGAAAGTAGGTCGCCCCAGCTGCCTCGCCGACTTACTTTACATAAGAGGCTCGCTTTTAATGGCTCCTGAAAAACAATTTTTTCTTTTTTAAAAAAAAAAAAAAAAGCCGGGTCATTGCCAAATGGACTGCCCTAGCTCTGTATTTTTTTTTTTTTCCTTCCAACGTTCAGATATATATATATATTTTTTTTCAAAGTCTGACCTAGTCTGGTTCCCGTAAATTCCTCTCCTTGATTGAAACAAAAAAAAAAAATGCGATTTAAGGGAGATACGGATCACCCAAATATGTCAGGCTACATATCATTAACAGGGCATAATTGATATTCATGGCATTAAAGAATTTAAACCGGCTTCTTTTTTTAATTTTTTATTTTTTTAATTTAAAGTCATGAAGCTCATGCGTTTGACCTCAATTCTCTGCCACTTTGGGGTCTTGAAAACAGTGATTTTTTTTTTCTCTCTCTCTCTCTTATTTTAGAAGGAACAGACCCAGGACCCTGCTGTTTGGGCCAGAAAGATGGGGCATTTAAAAATGATATTTTAAGATGTTTTTTTAAAAATTATCTTCTTATTGATTTCAGCAAAGGAAAGGAGAGAGAGATGGAAGCATCCGTGATGAGAGAGACTCATGGACCGGCCGCCTCCGGCACGCCCCCGACTGGGGGGTCGAGCCCACACCCCGGGCATGTGCCCTTGACCGGGAATCGAACCCAGGACCTCCTGGCTGACGCTCAACCACTGAGCCACCCCGGCCGGACCCAGCCATAGCTTCTAGTCCACCTGTTTCGCCGTCTCTTTCTCGGTCGGCCGTTCCCGGAGGCCTCAGAATTTTCAAATCCAGGAAATGACCGAATGGGTCCCCCGATTCTTATAAAACGTCCCTGCACGCGTTGGCTGGTTTTAACGAGGTCCACGGCGGGGTTCGCGGTGCAGGCGGCGGCGAGAAGGAGGCACGCTTGCCTCGACATGCAGGGTGTCCCCGAAACAGGCGGACACTCTTGGAAGGATGGCAAAGTCCGGGTTTATTCACAGTTTACTGTCAAAATGTAAAAGGATCTGCAGAAATGAGTCTTTTTTTTCTTTTTTCTTTTTGGCCCACGCCTGTTTTAAAACGAAAGACCATTCTGGGTGAGGCCCTGCTGACCATACGAAGCAATGGAGTCGCAAACATCAAGAATCATTTCGTCGGCGATAACGATTACAATAATAATCTAACCTATAGAATAAAAGGCTAATATGCAAATTGACCGAGGAGCAAAACGACCGATCGCTATGACGCGCACTGACCACCAGGGGGCAGACGCTCAATGCAGGGGCTGCCCCCAGCCTGCAGGCCCCAGGCCGGCCAAGGCAGGTGCCAGTGGGGGGCTCCCCGATCGCCCTGCCAGTCACCCCACGGATCGGCCCTGATCGCCGGCCAGGCCAAGGGACACTACTCATGCACGAATTTTGTGCACCGAGCCTCTAGGAAAAATATAAAAATATAGCCCTAGCTAGTTTGGCTCAGTGGATAGAGCGTCAGCCTGCAGACTGAAGGGTCCCGGGTTCGATTCTGGTCAAGGGCACAGGCCCGGGTTGCTGGCTCCGTCCCTGGTGGGGGGCGTGCAGGAGGCAGCCGATCCATGATTCTCTCTCATCATGGATGTTTCTCTCTCTCACCCTCTCCCTGTGGGAGCGCACTGACCACCCGGAGGCAGCTTCTGGGTTGAGTGTCTGCCCCCTGGTGGTCGGTGCACGTCATAGCGACCAGTTGTTCCGGTTGCTTAAGCTTTTATATAGATAGATATTTATTGATGTCAGAGAGGAAGGAAGAGGGAGAGAGAAACATCCATGATCAGAGGGAATCATGGATCGGCTGCCTCCTGCACGCCCCCTACTGGGGATCGAGGCCACAACCCAGGCATGTGCCCCGACTGGGAATTGACCCATGACCTGCTGGTTCATAGGCTGATGCTCAACCACTGAGCAACACTGGTCAGGCAAGGCAGCTTGAATGAGGTACCCAATGAATGCATACAGGAGGCAACCAATCAATGCATACATGAGGCGCCCAATGAATGCATACAAGAGGCCCCCAATGAATGCAGAAATAAGTGGATCAACAAATCAATGTTTCTCTCTCTCTCTCTCTCTCCCCCCCCCCCAAATCCATTAATAAACATTTAGACTAGAAAATAAACAGATAAAATTCCTCTGCAGGGACCTAGTCAGGTGGCCTGGCCCCCCGCGTCTCTCTCCCCACGTCCTTCTGAGACGAGCCGCAGGTGCAAAGAAACCCGAGGGCAGGGCCACCCGACAGCGACTCCCGGTGCGTTCTGGGACCCTGAACCCCTCAGCCTTCCTGGGTCCCCTCGCATCCCCAGGGCGCACCCCTTTGCAAGGCCTCGTCCACCTGCCTTCAATCTCCAAGGACGGGCGCCGGGGCCCTGAGAGCAGCCAGGCGAGAGCCTCCCCCAGAATAGATTCCCCCCTTGCAATGTGACTGACAGGTGCGCCTTCCTTATCCATGTGCCGTTTAATTGTTCTTGCGCCCATAGAAACGCCTGGAACGTCGCTCCAAATGGCAGGGAGGCAGCCATTGTCCTTTGTGGATCCTTGAGGGAGATAATCTTCACACACACACACACACACACAGTCCTATTTCCTCGGGGGGCGCGAGGGGGGTGAGCAGTGAGGCCATTCCGGGCGGGCGGGGGGGTGCGCGCGCGCGCAACCTTTTGGCTGCGGGAGACACTGGGGAGATTTTTGTCTCGCAAATCCCCAGCCTTAAAACTCCGTGACACCTCGACACGCGCCCTGGTTAAGTGGACCTGACGGGCGCCCGTCAGCGGCCGGGCAGCGAGATGGATCCTGGCAGGACATCAGCGCGGGGTGCCTGATGCAAGCTGATGAGTACCAGTCCAGGCTCAGGCGCTTGCGCCTCGGTTCTCGGCTCTGTCTCTCCCTCCCCCCACCCCCACGCCCCCCGCGCGCGCGCGCGCGCGCGCGCGCTGCGCAACGCGAAGGTGGAAAGGAGACACAGAATCCCTGTTCCTCTCACTGCCCCCCTCAGTCATCTCGGAAATCGGTGGCAAATTGTTTAAACTTCCTGATTATGCAGAGTCGTTTGGATAGGCCTTGGGCATGGTTTCCAGGCCCGAGTGCGGGCATGGATTCCACTTGGGGCACAAGAACACGGGGCGCCCGGGGGGGTGCGGTACGGGTGTCCGGGGGCCCAGTGTAAAGGGAAGTGGCTGGGGTGTGAGCCTGTCCATAAGCCCTCTTTCTGCCTTTCTGTTCCCCTTCAAGAATCAGGTGGCATTTTTGAGTCTCAGTTCGGAGCGGACGATTGCGCGTCAGTTCTGGGCGCTGTCTCCCGCGCGCCAGGGTGGAAAAGAAACACAAAATCCCTGTTCCTCTCATTGCCCCCCCTCCCCCTTGCCTCCTCAGTCACCTCTGAAATCGGTGGCAAATTGTTAAAACCTTCTGATTACGCAGAGTCGTTTGGATAGGCCTTGGGCATGGTTTCCAGGCCCGGGTGCGCGCGCATGGATTCCACTTGGGGCTGTCGGCTGGAGCCGGAACACCGGGCCCTGGGGGGATGAAAAGGGAAGTGGCAGGGGTCTAAGTGAGTCCATTACTCCCTTTTTCTGTCTTTATTTTTTTTTTTCACCCCAAGAATCGGGTGGCATTCATGAGTCTCAGTTCGGAGCGGGCCACTGGCGTGGGCGCTGTCTCTGTGCGCGCGCTTGAGAGAGAGAGAGAGAGAGGGGGTGGGAAGCAGCCACAGAATCCGGGTTCCTCTCATTGTCCCCTCGGTCATCTCGGAAATTGGTGGCGAATTGTTTAAATCTTCCCCCAAAACACACACCCCCGGAAAGATGGGTGAGGGATGAAGGCCGCCTTAGTATGCGGGGATTTGGATAGGTTTGGCTACGCTCACAGGCCCGCTCGCGCATGGATTTCACAGGGTGTCCAGCGGTCACCAGAACACAGGACGCAGGCGAGGAGGGGCAGGGAATAAGGAGGGAAGTGGCAGGGATGGAGCCTGCAACCCGGGGCGTGCGCCCTTGACCAGAGTCGAACCCGGGACCCTCCGGTCCGCAGGCTGACGCTCTATCCCAGCGGTTCTCAACCTTCCTCACGCCGCGACCCTTTCATACGGTTCCTCAAGCGGTGGTGACCCCCGATTTCATTGTGACAAACTGACCATCATGAAAGCATCGAGATGAATCACAAAAACAGTATGTCATTAGAGATGTGTTTTCCGACGGTCTTAGGCGCCCCCTGGGAAAGGGTCGTCCGACCCCCAGATTGAGAACCGCTTGTCTATCCACTGAGCCAAACCGGCCGGGGGCCAACCTCGCCACTTTTTCCATGGGCGCGTTCCCGGCCTTGGAGACCGCGCCCGTCCGTCCGTCCGTCCGTCCCCACAGGCACAAAGCCATCCCCTTTTCCCCCCAATTCTGGCTTTTTCTGGGTCCTGAGGTCCCCATGAGGAGGGTGCAAGGTCTCTCTTGATTCCTGGGGAGCCGGGTGCCTCTGAGGCCACAGTCCTCAACGCAGGAAACACCTGTATCCGCGGAGCCTGGGATGGAGGCCTGTCCAGCTGCCTGGTCCCCCCAGGTCCGGCCCCAAAAGGTCACCCTGGCCACCAGGTGTTTTCCGCCAGCCCCGCTCTCTCGTCTGAACTCGGGCCCAGGAATCAGAGGGCCGAAGGGGCAAAGGGCAAACAATGCATCTTGGGGTTTTGGGGGGGCTGGGGAGTGTGGGCATTGGCTAACCAGGTGTTTAATATTACGTGTTGTTCTCTCTCTCTCTCTCTCTCTCTCTCTCTCTCTCTCTCTCTCTTGCGCGCGCGCGCAAGGGCGCGCCTCATTTTCCAACAACCCTAATGGGGTATCCTCTGGCGATCCCCCCCAAACACACACCCCACCACCACCCCCTAAAGACATTTAACAAGAGAGAGAGACAAGTTTCAAAGGCCGGTCCCCGTCCGAGCGTCTGCGTAATGGACGTCGGGGTGAACGATAATTCGAGGAGGCAGGCGAACCTCCCCCCTCGCCCCCCAAAAAGCCGGGCAAGAACACATGTTTCGCGGCCTGGCCCCGTTTGCGGTTAATTTCGGGGGCCTCATTTCCATTTGTGAGGCAGATAACTACCTCCATGTGGAAGCAATAAATGAGAAGAGTCATTAAAATTTCTCTAATTTAGAGCGGGGATTGGAGGAGGCGGGGGGCGGGGGGCGGGGGGCCGGGGGGCAGGGGGGGGGGTGGGAGGGAGAAATGTCTTAATGAAGTCAAGTCTTAGGGGCCAGCAAAAGCTATTAGAGGAATGGGGAAGGCTGCTAGTGTGTGTGCGTGTGTTTGGCTGTTTTTTGGGGTGTTTTTTTTTAATCTAATGAATTTATGAATTGTTGGGTGGCGGGTCAGAGACTGGGTTAATTTCCTAGGCGTTTAGCTCGGCAGGTGGGGGGCGCTGGCGGCGGGGGAAGTGGGGGGGCTGGTCTGCTTGCCAACAAAGCGCTGGCGAGTCCCTTCACCTTCCTCTATTTCTCTTTTATTTCTTTTTTATTTCTTTTCATCCGTTTCCCTGATCAGATGCCGCCCGACTGTCCCACAGTCCGAGGTGGAGAAGCAAGTGTTTTAAAAAATAGATTTTGGGTTTTTTTTATTGTTTTGAGAGAGAGAGGAAGGGAGAGGGAGAGGAAAAACAATCCCTGATGAGAGAGAATCATGGGTCGGATGCCTCCTGCAACGCCCCCTATTGGGGTTCAAGCCGAATGCAACGGTGACCTCCTGTTTCATAGGTCGAGGCTCAACCACTGAGCCACACCAGTGGGGCAAGAAGCGAGCTTTTTGGGGTTTTATTTTTTAATGATATAATAAAGACCCGGTGCACGAAATTTGTGCACGGAGGGGAAGGGGGTGTCCCTAGGCCTGGCGGGCGATCAGGGCGGATCTGGGGGTGTCGATTGGCTGGGTGATGGGGGGCCCCCCTGCTGGCACCTGCCTTGGTTGGCCAGCATTGAGCGTCTGCCCCCTGGTGGTCAGTGCGTGTCATAGCGACCGGCCGTTCTGCCGTTCGGTCGATTTGCATATTAGGCTTTTATTATAAAGAATATGCATATATGGCCCTGGCTGGTTTGGCTCAGTGGATAGGGCGTCGGCTTGCGGAACAAGGGTCCCGGGTTCGATTCCAGTCAAGGGCACAGACCCGGGGTTGTGGGCTCGATCCCCAGCAGGGGGCGTGCAGGAGGCAGCTGATCAATGAATCTCTCTCATCATGGATGCTTCTCTCTCTCTCTCCCTCTCTCTTCCTCTCTGAAATAAATAAGAAATACATTTTTTAAAAAGAATATACATACATACATATATGTATATACACTGAATGGGCCATTAGTACAATGAAGTGCATTGGTTATGCAAATAATAATAATAATAATAATAATAATAATAATAAAACCTTGAGAATATTTGCTTAGGGAGTTTTCAATATTCAGTATTTTTGGACGTGTCCGTGAAGGACTGCTGGGGTGGTCTTCATCATCTGGCCGGTCAGTGTATATACCTATACTTATTGATTTCAGACAGGAAGGGAGAGCGAGATAGAAGGGATGAGAGAGACTCATTGATCGGCTGCCTCCTGCACGCCCCCTAGTGGCGATCAAGCCCACAACCCCGGCAGGTGCCCTGACCGGGAATCAAACCGTGACCTCCTGGTTCCTGGGTTGATGCTCAATCTCTGAGCCACACCGGCCAGTCTCTCTCTCTCTCTCTTATTTTTTAAAAAATAGCTTCATTTCTATGCCCATAGATGTGAAATCAGAATCTCAAGTTATAGGCACTGAATGTGCATTGAATCAGGACTCGGAATAGCCGAGATGTGGAAACAAGCCAGGTCCGTGTCGATGGACAAATGGGTGGAGGAGACAGGGTGAATGGGTGTGTGGTGGAATAGTATACAGCCCTGAAAAAGGTGAAAGCCCTGCCAGACGTGACCGTGTGGATAGACCTGGAGGACACTGACCCAGGCGACACAATCCGGTCCCGGGAGGACCGATAAATACCGAATGATCCCCTATATATATATGATATTTATATTTTTTAAATATATTTTTATTGATTTCAGAGAGGAAGGCAGAGGGAGAGAGAGAGAGAGAGAGAATCATGCATCGGCCGCCTCCTGCACGCCCCCCACTGGGGATGTGCCTGCAACCCAGGTCCATGCCCTTGACCGGGAATCGAACCCAGGACCCTTCAGTCTGCAGGCCGACGCTCTATCCACTGAGCCACACCGGCCAGGGCACCCCCAAAAAGCCTGTTTTTAATACGACTCGGGCTGTAGACGCTGTGTTTTTGCTTATGCGGGTCCTCGCCAGGCGCTGGGTGGGGTTAGGAAGGGAGATTTTCTCTCCCTCTGCGGGCGGGGGGTGTTGGAAGGAGGAGGCAGGACTTGGAAAACGGGGACCGCAGACCGACGTCGATTTTTTTTATGTCCCCGACCACAGCGGGCGTAAGTGGAAACGCCTGGGTGGGTTTGTGTGAATTAGAACATTTATAGAGCCCCCGGCTCCCGTAACCTCTTAGGCGTCTTATTAAAGTCCCGTTGGTGTAAACGCAGGGGGGGGTGGATGGTTGGTGGGAGGGGGCGGGAAACACCAATTAAAATAATAAAAAAACAAGGAGCGAAGGGTGTTTGGCAAATATTCCTGGAGGCCTGGGCAAGGGAGGGGGAGAGGGAGGGAGGCAGGAGGGCGGCCAGGCCTTGGTACCCGGGACAAAGGCGTCTGTGTGTGAGCCATCGGGCCGGCCGGCCGGGAGGCAGGCTAAGGCCGGGGAGAGGCTTTGGACGAAACGGGGGCCGTCAGAGCGGCTTTGAGAGCGAGAAGACGATGCCGGGGGCCAGGTGTAGGGATTGTGGGGGGGGCAAGGTTGTCCTAGGCCGGCGGCCGGCCAAGCCATGAGTCCACGGAGCCAGATATCGACAGGACGACGATGGCAATCTCTTTGGGGAGCCGAGTTTTTTAAACTGAAACTATACAGGCAGGTGCATCGTGATTCACTTCATGCGGGGGACGCCTCAGGCTGAGGAAGAGCCGCACGCAAGGGGCCAGAGAGCCGCAGGTGGCTCGCGAGCCGCGGTTGGCCGACCACGGTCCTGGGGGGTGTCCCCACACCTTGTGTGCACCCTAAGAGAGGCGGATTGGGGGTGCACACCAGGGCTGGGGCGAGAGAGGGCCCGGCTGTCCCCTGGGGCCAGCAATACTACACATAGTAGGACCTCACCTGCACACATAGTGGGCCGTCAACAGCAGACGTGGTAGGGCATGAGCAGCAGGCATAGGCCCTGGCTCCGGTGTGGCTCCGTGGATAGAACGTCAGCCTGCAGACGGAAGGGTCCCGGGTTCGATTCCAGGTCAAGAGCACAGGCCTGGGGTTGTGGGGTCCTCCCCGGCCCGGGCCCTGGTCGGGGCGCGTGCAGGAGGCAGCCCATCGGTGTGTTTCTCTCATGTCGATGTTTCTCTCTGTCTCTCCCTCTCTCTTCCGCTCTCTCTAAAAATCAATGAGAAAATATCTTCGGCTGAGGATTACGTGCCCCCTCCCCCCCCCCAAAAAATAGCAGTCATAGTAGGATGTCAATAGCAGGCATAGTAATAATAATAGTTATCAATAATAGGCATGATAGGACATCAATACTACACATAGTAGGACGTCAGTAGCAGGCACAGTAATAATAATAGTTATCAATAATAGGCATGATAGGACATCAATACTACACATAGTAGGACGTCAGTAGCAGGCACAGTAATAATAATAGTTATCAATAATAGGCATGATAGGACATCAGTAGCAGACATTGTAGGACGTCAGTAGCAGGCATAGCAATAATAATAGTTATCAATAATAGGCATGATAGGACATCAATACTACACATAGTAGGACATCAGTAGCAGGCATAGTAGACGTCAACAGCAGACACACGCTGAGTGGCCAGATTATGATGACCAACCCATCAGCACTTCACGGACACGTCCAAAAACACTGAATATTGAAAACTCCCTAAGCAAATACTCTCAAGGTTTTATTATTATTATTATTATTATTATTATTATTATTTGCGTAACCAATGCACTTCACTGTACTGATGGGGTGGTCATCATCATCTGGACACTCAGTGTCGTAGGACGTCGATTGCAGACATATCAGGGCGTCAACAGCAGACATATCAGGACGCCAACAGCAGACACAGTAGGACGTCAACAGCAGACATATCAGGACGCCAACAGCAGACACATCAGGACGTCAACAGCAGACATATCAGGACGCCAACAGCAGACATATCAGGACGTCAACAGCAGACATAGTAGGACGCCAACAGCAGACATATCAGGACGCCAACAGCAGACATATCAGGACGTCAACAGCAGACACAGTAGGACGCCAACAGCAGACATATCAGGACGCCAACAGCAGACATATCAGGACATCAACAGCAGACATATCAGGACACCAACAGCAGACACAGTAGGACGTCAACAGCAGACATATCAGGACGCCAACAGCAGACAGAGTAGGACGTCAACAGCAGACACAGTAGGACGTCAACAGCAGACATATCAGGACGCCAACAGCAAACACAGTAGGACGTCAACAGCAGACACATCAGGACGCCAACAGCAGACATATCAGGACGCCAACAGCAGACACAGTAGGACGTCAACAGCAGACACAGTAGGACGTCAACAGCAGACATATCAGGACGCCAACAGCAGACATATCAGGACGCCAACAGCAGACACAGTAGGACGTCAACAGCAGACACAGTAGGACGCCAACAGAAGACATATCAGGACGCCAACAGCAGACACAGTAGGACGTCAACAGCAGACACAGTAGGACGTCAACAGCAGACACAGTAGGACGCCAACAGCAGACACAGTAGGACGTCAACAGCAGACACAGTAGGACGTCAACAGCAGACACAGTAGGACGCCAACAGAAGACATATCAGGACGCCAACAGCAAACACAGTAGGACGTCAACAGCAGACATATCAGGACGTCAACAGCAGACATATCAGGACGCCAACAGCAGACACAGTAGGACGTCAACAGCAGACACAGTAGGACGTCAACAGCAGACACAGTAGGACGTCAACAGCAGACATATCAGGACGCCAACAGCAAACACAGTAGGACGTCAACAGAAGACATATCAGGACGTCAACAGCAGACATATCAGGACGACAACAGCAGACACAGTAGGACGTCAACAGCAGACACAGTAGGACGTCAACAGCAGACATATCAGGACGCCAACAGCAGACATATCAGGACGCCAACAGCAGACACAGTAGGACGTCAACAGCAGACACAGTAGGACGCCAACAGAAGACATATCAGGACGCCAACAGCAGACACAGTAGGACGTCAACAGCAGACACAGTAGGACGTCAACAGCAGACACAGTAGGACGCCAACAGCAGACACAGTAGGACGTCAACAGCAGACACAGTAGGACGTCAACAGCAGACACAGTAGGACGCCAACAGAAGACATATCAGGACGCCAACAGCAGACACAGTAGGACGTCAACAGCAGACACAGTAGGACATCAACAGCAGACATATCAGGACGCCAACAGCAGACATATCAGGACGCCAACAGCAGACACAGTAGGACGTCAACAGCAGACACAGTAGGACGCCAACAGCAGACACATCAGGACGCCAACAGCAGACACAGTAGGACGTCAACAGCAGACACAGTAGGACGTCAACAGCAGACACAGTAGGACGCCAACAGAAGACACATCAGGACGTCAACAGCAGACACAGTAGGACGTCAACAGCAGACATATTAGGACGCCAACAGCAGACACAGTAGGACGTCAACAGCAGACATATCAGGACGTCAACAGCAGACACAGTAGGACGTCAACAGCAGACATATCAGGACGCCAACAGCAGACACAGTAGGACGTCAACAGCAGACACAGTAGGACGCCAACAGAAGACATATCAGGACGTCAACAGCAGACATATCAGGACGCCAACACCAGACAGAGTAGGGCATCAATACTACACACAGTAGGACTTTTATAGCAGACACAGTAGAATTTCAACAGCAGACACAGCAGGATACGAACAGCAGGAAAGCGGGGAGCAGGTGCCCGAGGTCCCCACATTCCGAAGGAGCTGCCTCCTGGGTGTTCCGGGCCCTGATCCTGGGCTCACCCCCCTCCCAGGGGTCCTGTGAGGTCACCCCACATGTGTCCAGGCTGCTCCCCGGGGCAGAAGGTGGTAGGTGGGGTGTGTGGGGGGGTTCCTCTCTGACCCCCCCATTTGGGAAACCTACTAAGCATCAGTGACAGGGCCCCCAGGTGGGACACCCCTCCGTGTCCAGGGAGGGCCCGCTGAGGTCGGGCCAACATCTTCAAACCATTTCCAGCGTCCTGGC
>NW_023416358.1:372500-385000 GCF_014108235.1 Myotis myotis
GGGTGGGGGATGGGAATGGGGGAAGGAAGGCGGATTCTTGCAGGAATTACTGATGAACAGCTGGCCAGCCAAGTGGAATTTTTGTGGGGTTTTTTTTTGGGGGGGGGTAGGGGGGGTGTCTGCTCCAACTAAAGGGGATTCTCTGGGGCCTTTGCAGTCCCAGGGCCTCCTCCCTGGGGGCCCCTCAGCCTTTGTGAGGAGGACAAAGACCCGGGCAGGCATCCTGCAGCGACCAGTTGGTCTTTTGTGCAAAGATCTTTCTTATGCAAATGGGCCTCCTTCTCTCCCCCAAGTCCGACCTCCTCCAACCTGACACCCGCCCCCCTCCTGCCCCTTGAATAGGGGGACGGGGAGGGGGATTGTCAGCGTCCAGACCCCACCCCCTGCCTCCCCCACTGACCCTTCCAGACCCAGGGGCATGGCAGGCCTGTTGGGGTCTCCAGGGAGACACCCCAAGAATGCCTCCCAGGGGCTGTGGGTGTGCGACACAGCCAGGCCTGCGGAGGCCAGCGGTTCTCAACCTGGGGGTCGCCACCCCTCTGGGGGTCAGACGGCCCTGTCACGGGGGTCGCCTGAGACCTTCGGAAAATATCTATAATCACATATTGTTTTTGTGATTGATCACTGTGCTTTCATGGTGTTCCATGTGTCACCATGAAAATCCATCCTGCAGATCAGATGTTTCCATGACGATTCATAACAGCAGCCACATGACAGCGATGACGTAGCCACGAGAATAATGTTATGGTTGGGGGTCCCCACAGCACGGGGAGCTGTATTCAAGGGTCACGGCCTTAGGAAGGTTGAGAACCACTGATATAGATATAGATATAGATATAGATATAGATATAGATATAGATATAGATATAGATATAGATATAGATAAATATAGATGATATAGATATAGGTATAGGTATAGGTATAGGTATAGGTATAGGTATAGGTATAGATATAGATATAGATGATATAGATATAGATATAGATACAGACATAGACATAGATATAGATATAGATATAGATGATATAGATATAGATATAGATACAGATACAGATACAGATATAGATATAGATATAGCTATAGATATAGATGATATAGATATAGATATAGATATAGATGATATAGATATAGATATAGATACAGATACAGATACAGATATAGATATAGATATAGATATAGATGATATAGATATAGATATAGATATAGATATAGATATATATGATATAGATATAGATATAGATACAGATACAGATACAGATATAGATATAGATATAGATGATATAGATATAGATATAGATGATATAGATATAGATGATATAGATATAGATATAGATACAGATACAGATACAGATACAGATACAGATACAGATACAGATACAGATACAGATATAGATATAGATGATATAGATATAGATGATATAGATATAGATATAGATACAGATATAGATATAGATATAGATATAGACTTAGATATAGATATAGATACAGATACAGATATAGATGATATAGATATAGATATAGATGCTGAGAAAATGCTCAGGAAAATGGCTGTTTGGCACCTCATTTAAATTTCTGTTTGTTCGTGGGTATTTTTTTATAGATTTCAGAGAGAGGAAGGGAGGGAGAGAGGGGTAGAAACATCTATTTTTTTAAAATATATATTTTATAGATTTCAGAGAGGAAGGCAGAGTGGGATACAAACAACATTTTTAAATATACGTTTTATTTTTTTAAATATATTTTTATTGATTTCAGAGAGGGAGAGAGGGAGATAGAAACACCAATAATGAGAGAGAATCATGGACCGGCCGCCTCCTGCACGCCCCCCACTGGGGATCGCAACCCGGGCCTGTGCCCTTGACCGGGAATCGAACCCGGGACCTCCTGCTTCCTGGGTTGATGCCTAACCACTGAGCCACACCAGCCGGATTGCACCTCGCCTCCAGGGAGCAGGTGTCAGGGGGGTACATGACAGCCATTGGTTGGTGGTCGGTGCGGGAGGCGGGAGGAGGCAAAGCAGAGAAACCCCGGGGATTTGGCTTAAAAGAAGTAAAAAGACAGACGTACTTTTTACATGGATGGGAATAAGGATAATTAACATGCACAGCACGTGGACAGGGCATCAGGGCGAGGGCAAGACGGCCATGAGGGGCTCTGTGGTCCCCGCCCGGGGGGGCTGGGGCTGCTGAAAGGGAAGTTACCTTGACACCCGGCAAAGCTAAGTCATCTTAGAATCGAAAAGGATTCAATTCAGGGAAAGAACTGGACTTTGGTCCCGGCCTGGTGGGCTCAGTGGTTAGCGTCGGCCTATGAACCGGGAGGTCACAGATCAATAACCCCCCTCCCCCCCAAAAAAAAGAGCCCTAGGCAGATTGGCCTGCGGACTGAAGGGTCCCGGGTTCGAATCCCGGTCAAGGGCACAGGCCTGGTTGTGGGCTCGATTCCCAGTAAGGGGTGCGCTGGAGGCGGCCGATCCGTGATTCTCTCTCATCATGGATGTCTCTCTCTCTCTCTCTCTCTCTCCCTTCCTCTCTGAGATCAATAAAACTGTATTTTTAAAAA
The DNA here is from genome assembly GCF_014108235.1 of Myotis myotis. Taxonomy (NCBI): domain Eukaryota; kingdom Metazoa; phylum Chordata; class Mammalia; order Chiroptera; family Vespertilionidae; genus Myotis; species Myotis myotis. The sequence goes on from NW_023416358.1 coordinate 375,061, forward strand.
TCTACATATATAAAAGCCTAATAGGCAAGTTGTCCCCGCGGGAGTTCGACCGGGAGGCCCGCCGCCCGCTATGACGTGCACTGACCACCAGGGGGCAGCGCAGAAGGAAGCAAGGGCCCTGATTGACAGCCAGGCCTAGGGACCCTCCCCGTGCGTGAATTTCGTGCACCAGGCCTCTAGTAAATAAATAACTAAATAAATAAAATTGGGGCTTTTTCTCTCTGGGGTTATTATAATTTTTTTTTTTTTTAGGTTTTTTTTTTTTTTTTTTTTGTCCCCCGTGAGAATCAAATGGCGAAGAAACGCCAAGCAGTTTCTTGAGGGGCCGCGACGAGCCGGGACGTGCATTAGCAGGCAATAAAACCCTTCCATAAAAGCACCAAAAAAAAAAAAATTTAACAAAAGAAATAAGGAAACCAGAGGCACACCCAGAGATGAAAAGACAAATCCACCCAGGATTGATGAAGTAACAAAGGTACTTTTTTTTTTTCTAATTCCTTCCATTAAAAAAAAAAAAAAAATCAATAATAATAATAATAATAAAAAAAACCCGCAAGACGCCACCGGGTCACAAAATAGCTTCTAAATTAAAGCGAGACCGAGGAACATATGGGAAACGCGTTCCATTCCCAAACCCTCGCTAATCCGCAAAGGACTGTTTCAAATAAAAGATACTGTTCTCCCCCCCAATAAAAGTAAAAATGATTTAAAAAAAAAAAAAAAAGCCAAAAATGGCCGGGAAGCAAAAAAAAAAAATGTTAGGGCCCCGGCCGGTGTGGCTCAGTGGATAGCGCGTCGGCCTGCTGACCGAAGGGTCCCGGGTTCGATTCCCGGTCAAGGGCACAGGCCCGGGTTGTGGGCTGGGTCCCCAGTCGGGGGCGTGCAGGAGGCGGCCGGTCCCTGATTCTCTCTCTCTCTATCCTCCCTTCCTCTCTGAAATCAATACAAAGATATATATATAATAAAAATGGTATGTGAGCGGATGGAAGGTGATAGCCAAGCATATTGTGGACAGCTGGTTGCAATGCAGACCCACGTCCAATCATTGCATTGCCGACCGTAAGGGTTCATAGTGCTACTTGCTAATTATCTAGACTAATAAGAGGGGAATATGCTAATTAGGCCGGGTCGACCGGACGTCTTCCGGACAAAGCCACGGTGGCGGGGGCCGAGGCAGAGATGGTTAGGGGCGATCAGGCCGGCAGAAGAGGGCAGTTGGGGGCGATCAGGCCGGCAGGGGAGGGCAGTTAGGGGCGATCAGGCCGGCAGGGGAGGGCAGTTAGGGGCGATCAGGCCGGCAGGGGAGGGCAGTTAGGGGCGATCAGGCCGGCAGGGGAGGGCAGTTAGGGGCGATCAGGCCGGCAGGGGAGGGCAGTTAGGGGCGATCAGGCCGGCAGGGGAGGGCAGTTAGGGGCGATCAGGCCGGCAGGGGAGGGCAGTTAGGGGCGATCAGGCCGGCAGGGGAGAGCGGTTAGGGGCGATCAGGCCGGCAGGGGAAGGCAGTTAGGGGCGATCAGGCCGGCAGGGGAAGGCAGTTAGGGGCGATCAGGCTGGCAGGGGAGGGCAGTTAGGGCCGATCAGGCCGGCAGGGGGGAGTGGTTAGGGGCGATCAGGCCGGCAGGGGAGGGCAGTTAGGGCCGATCAGGCCGGCAGGGGGGAGTGGTTAGGGGCGATCAGGCCGGCAGGGGAGGGCAGTTAGGGCCGATCAGGCCGGCAGGGGGGAGTGGTTAGGGGCGATCAGGCCGGCAGGGGAGGGCAGTTAGGGGCGATCAGGCCGGCAGGGGAGAGCGGTTAGGGGCGATCAGACCAGCAGGTTGAGGTGGTTAAAGGCAATCAGGCAGGCAGGTGAGTGGTTAGGAGCCAGCGGTCCCGGATTGTGAGGGGGATGTCCGACTGCCGGTTTAGGCCTGATCCCCAAACCAGCAGTCGGACGTCCCCCGAGGAGTCACAGATTGGAGAGGGTGCAGGCTGGGCTGAGGGACACCCCTTCCCCCCCCCTCCTAGTGCACAAATTTCATGCACCAGACCTCTAGTATCTCAATAAAAATAGGGAACGGGAAGGCAATGAGCTTAGAGAGGAAACTTAAGTTGTAGAAGAACAAAGATTGGTCCGGCCGGCCTGGCTCAGTGGTTGAGCAAATTCCTAGGAACCAGGAGGTCAGGGTTCGATTCCCGGTCAAGGGCACAGGCCCGGGTTGCGGGCTCGATCCCCAACCAGTAGGAGGCGTGTGGGAGGCAGCTGATCCGTGATTCCCTCTCATCACGGAAGTTTCCATCTCTCTCTCCGTCTCCCTTCCTCTCTGAAATCAATGAAATATATATATATTTAAAATCCTCAAATGAGGATATTGTTCCATTTATTTTTGTAGAGAGAGTGGAAGAGAGAGGGAGAGACAGAGAGAAACAATGATGTGAGAGACACAAATCAATGGGTTGCCTCTTTCATGAGCCTCAACCAGGGCCCAGGTCAGGGAGGAGCCTGCAACCAAGGCACGTGCCCTTGACCGGGAATCGAACCCGGGACCCTTTGGTCCGCAGGCTGACGCTCTATCCGCTGAGCCACACTGGCCGGGGTGATGAAATATCCACAGACGAGAGGTCCCGGTGCAGGAAATTCATGCAAAGGGCTCGGCCCTCACACCACCGGCTTCATCTTGCAGGTCATCTAGAAGGATGTTGGGCTGTCTGGCCTAGTTAGCATATTGCTCTTTTATTATCATAGACTAGAGGCCCAGCACACGAAATCGCGTGAGACCCCGGACCCGCCGCACGACTGCGGGACCCATCAGTGCACCTCCTGGTAACCGGTCGTTTGATCGTTAGAGCGTTACGGAGTTACGGTCACTGGCTTTTTATAATAGAGATATATACATATTTTTTTTTTCATTCTCCCCCTGGTCCCAGACTCTCGGGGTTCTGTACCCCGCACACAAGGTCAATGGGCAGAACGGCTTGGGGTTGGTCGGACAGGGGCCATACACTTTCGTCTCGGCCCGTCATGTCGAGAGAGAGCCGGGGAATTGCGTGCAACCGGTGACATCATGGATGCATGCATGCATGTGTGTGCGTGTGTGTGTGTAAGTGTCTGTTTCCCAAAGGGTCGCCCGCTGACGGGCCGGGCCAATCAACATTAATTCTCCTGGATGTTTCTGCCTCCAGGACAAATAAGGCTCACACATGTGGTCCGAATTTCTCCCCCTTCCTCTCCTCCACCCCCCACCCCACTCCCCCACCTGTAATTGTTCCACTAGACTTTAGTGGTTGAGACGGAGCTAAATCAAACTAATTCGGCTGGACGACAAATTCCGGGTTAATCGGAATCTGTGCTCGTTAAGATAGAGAACCAGGGAACCATCTGGTCTTGATTTGCCCGGACTGGGGGGTGGGAGGTGGGGGGGATGGGAGGTGGGGACACACAGATGGGTGTTGCCTGGGCCATGGGGAGAAGAAATACCACAAGAGGCGTTGTCCTAGCTGGTGTGGCTCCGTGGACAGAGCGTCCGCCTGCGGACTGAAGGGTCCCGGGTTCAAATCCTGGGCAATGGGCACCTGCCCAGGTTGCAGGCTCCTCCCCGGCCCGGGCCCTGGTCTTGGTTGGGGTGTGTGTGCAGGAGGCAACCCTATCGATGTTTCTGTCTTTCCCTCTCTCTGCTACTCTCTCTAAAAAATCAATGGGGCCCTGGCTGGTGTGGCTCAGTGGATAGAGCATCAGCCTGCGGACTGAAGGGTCCCGGGTTCTATTCCCGGTCAAGGGCACATGCCCGGGTTGTGGGCTGGGTCCCCAGTGGGGGGCGTGCAGTAGGCAGCCGGTCCATGATTCTCTCTCATCACGGATATTTCTCTCTCTCTCCCTCTCCCTTCCTCTCTGAAATCAATACAAATATATATATTTTTAAAAAAAACATTAATCATATGAACTCTCTCCCCAAAAAAGGTGGAAATTTTCTTTTTATTTTATTATTTTTTAAATGTTTTTATTGATTTTTTAGAGAGAGGAAGAGAGAGATAGAAACATCAGTGATGGAAGAGAATCATCAGTCAGCTGCCTCCTGCATGTCCCCTACTGGGGATCCAGCCAGAAACCCGGGCATGTGCCCTGACCCCTAATCGAACCCGCGACCTCCTGGTTCCTGGGTCGACACTCATCCAGGTGGAAAATTCCTTTTTTAGGGTCGTTTAGTCTATTTGCAAACACACTGGTTTCCCCAGATTATATTTTCCAAGACATTGCAGCGCAGCGAGAATGCATCTGACCTCATTTCTGGAAACTCTTACCCCTGAGAGAGTCTTCCATTCACTGGGGGCCTCACTCATGCATTGATTGGGTGCCTCTTGTATGCATTCATTGGTTGCCTCATTCAGGCATTGATTGGGTGCCTCTTGTATGCATTCATTGGTTGCCTCATTCAGGCATTGATTGGTTGCCTCTTGTATGCATTCCTTGGTTGCCTCATTCAGGCATTGATTGGGTGCCTCTTGTATGCATTCATTGGTTGCTTCACTCATGCATTGATTGGTTGCCTCTTGTATGCATTCATTGGTTGCCTCATTCATGCATTGATTGGGTGCCTCTTGTATGCATTCATTGGTTGCCTCATTCATGCATTGATTGGGTGCCTCTTGTATGCATTCATTGGTTGCCTCATTCATGCATTGATTGGGTGCCTCTTGTATGCATTCATTGGTTGCCTCATTCATGCATTGATTGGGTGCCTCTTGTATGCATTCCTTGGTTGCCTCATTCATGCATTGATTGGGTGCCTCTTGTATGCATTCATTGGTTGCCTCATTCATGCATTCATTGGGTGCCTCTTGTATGCATTCATTGGTTGCCTCATTCATGCATTGATTGGGTGCCTCTTGTATGCATTCCTTGGTTGTCTGATGTATGCATTCGCTGGGTGCCTCTTAAAGTTTAATTCTGGGCTCTGGCCGGGTAGTTCGGTTGGTTGGACTGTGGTTCCGATGGGCCTAGGTTGCAGGTTCGATCCCCAGTCAGGGCACATACGAGAATCAACCAATGAATGCATACATGAGGCAACCAATGAATGCAGGAATGAGGCTCCCATTCAATGCATCAATGAGAGACTCAACGAATGCATACAAGAGACAACCAATGAATGCATACAAGAGACAACCAATGAATGCATAGATGAGACACCCAATGGATGCATACAAGAGGCCCCCAATGAATGCATACAAGAGGCATCCAATGAATGCAGGAATGAGGCACCCAATCAATGCATCAATGAGAGACTCAATGAATGTATACAAGAGGCCCCCAATGAATGCATACAAGAGACAACCAATGAATGTATACAAGAGGCAGCCAATGAATGCATGAATGAGGCCCCCAATGAATGCATACAAGAGACAGCCAATGAATGCATACAAGAGGCATCCATGAATGCATACAAGAGGCATCCAATGAATGCATACAAGAGACAACCAACGAATGCATACAAGAGACAACCAATGAATGCATAGATGAGACACCCAATGGATGCATACAAGAGGCCCCCAATGAATGCATACAAGAGGCATCCAATGAATGCAGTAATGAGGCACCCAATCAATGCATCAATGAGAGACTCAATGAATGTATACAAGAGGCATCCAATGAATGCATACAAGAGACAACCAACGAATGCATACAAGAGACAGCCAATGAATGCATACAAGAGGCACCCAATGAATGCATACAAGAGGCACCCAATGAATGCATGAATGAGGCCCCAATGAATGCATACAAGAGACAGCCAATGAATGCATACAAGAGGCATCCAATGAATGTATACAAGAGACAGCCAATGAATGCATACAAGAGGCATCCAATGAATGCATACAAGAGACAACCAACGAATGCATACAAGAGACAGCCAATGAATGCATATAAGAGGCCACCAATGAATGCATACAAGAGACAACCAATGAATGTATACAAGAGGCAACCAATCAATGCATGAATGAGGCACCCAAGGAATGCATACAAGAGACAACCAATGAATGCATACAAGGCAGCCAATGAATGCATACAAGACTCCCCCAATGAATGCATTCATCAGACAATGAGTGCATGAATGAAGCACCCAATGAATGCATGAATAAGTGTAACAACAAATCAATGTTTCTCTCTCTTCTCTCTCTCTCTCTCTCTCTCTCTCTCTCTCCTCTCTCTCTCTCTCTCTCTCTTTCCATGAAAATCAATTTAAAAAATCCCTCAGCCGCACCGACCCGCTGAGCTCACTCACAGAGAGCGAGGCTGTCCTAGCTCACTTACCCGGCGCCAATTGACATCTTTAGCGAGTCTCTCCTTGTTCATTAGGCATGCAGGCGACATCCTTGGCCATGATAGATGGCCTGCTGAGCAATTAAAAGGCTCATGAGGCACCTGACACATCGATTTTTCGGCCGGACTCTGTCCATTACGTTAGCGATTGAGATATCTAATTAAGATCGACTGCTCGATGTCAGATAGATTTAGTTTGGCCCTCATGGCACATGGAGGTACTGGCCCATGAGCTCCAGTCTCACCAGGGCACAGGGGTGCCTAGCCTTGCATACAGGTGGGCACCCCGGGGTGCCTCTTGGATGCATTCATTGGGTGCCTCATTCATGCATTCATTGTCTGATGTACGCATTCATTGGCTGTCTCTTGTATGCATTCCTTGGGTGCCTCTTGTATGCATTCCTTGGGTGCTTCATTCATGCATTCGTTGTCTGATGTATGCATTCATTGGTTGTCTCTTGTATGCATTACTTGGGTGCCTCATTCATGCATTCATTGTCTGATGTATGCATTCATTGGTTTTCTCCTGTATGCATTCCTTGGGTGCCTCTTGTATGCATTCCTTGGGTGCTTCATTCATGCATTCATTGTCTGATGTATGCATTCATTGGTTGTCTCTTGTATGCATTCATTGGGTGCCTCATTTATGCATTCATTGTGTCTTGTATGCATTCATTGGTTGTCTCTTGTATGCATTCCTTGGGTGCATCTTGTATGCATTCATTGGGTGCCTCATTCATGCATTCATTGTCTGATGTATGCATTCATTGATTGTCTCTTGTATGCATTCCTTGGGGGCCTCTTGTATGCATCCATTGGGGGCCTCATTCATGCGTTCATTGTTTGATGTATGCATTCCTTGGGTACCTCTTGTATCTATTCATTGGTACCTCATTCATGCATTGATGGGTGCCTCTCGTATGCATTCAGATTTGGATAGTCACTCCCAGGATTGGGGCTAAACGCAGGGGTGGGCAACCTTTTTGTGAGTGCGTGCCCAAACCAGCAAAATCTCTGACCCAAAGCTCTTCTTCGTGCCAACCCTAATTTTTTGAGACCATGTGATGCCGACTTGCTATCTCTTAAGGTGTCCGTCTGTGAAGAACCTTGAAGAAATAATAAAATTCATCCAAGCGACAAAAGCACAGTCTAGGATGATGACAAATACGTTTATTTTTTTAACGTATACATCTACACTGCTAGTCCGGCAGAAAACTGGATGGCTCCGTTTGATAGTATCAGTGGGACTTTAGCGGCTTCATCGCTGATGACGGAGATTTGACATCAGGTTTCTATTCCGTGACCTTCAGAGATATTCACGAGCTACGGCTTTCGTCCGTCAGGCTGCTCCTCTGACGAGACTTAACAGAATTCATCCCTGAGAACAGAGATTCGCAAACATACGTGGATGAAACCAAAACACTGGTCGGCTCTAGGAAGGCGGGGAGAGTTAAGGCCGAGGCATAGAAATTGCTTTCCTCTCTCTCGTCCATCGATGTCTGTGGTCTTTAAGAGAACGTGTTATGCAAAATTATTTATGTATCTAAGATGCACCTGCACTGAATTTATCTGAAAAATAAAAAAAAAAGTCGATATTAAGAAAAAAAATTGTAGCCCTGACAGGTGTGGCTCAGTGGATATAGCGTCGGCCTGCGGAATGAAGGGTCCCGGGTTCGATTCCCGGTCAAGGGCATGGACCTGGGTTGCGGGCTCATCCCCAGTGGGGGGCGTGCAGGAGGCAGCTGATCGATGTTTCTCTCTCATCGATGTTTCTAACTCTCTATCTCTCTCCCTTCCTCTCTGTAAAAACTCAATAAAATATATATTAAAAAAAAGAATAATCAATAAATCAATAAATCATGACAGGCTCTCGGCCGAGACCCGTGTGTGGCTGAGCCCTTTTGTAGCCTGAAGAGGCAACGTTCGGATTGTTTTGTCTTTAAAAAAAAAAATTAAATTAAATTAAAAGACAAGGTCAAATACAGCACAGGGAATGCAGCCCATAATATTGTAATAATATTGTATACGGTGCCAGGTGGGTACTGGAAATATTGGGGGGCCGGGATATTGGAGGCGGGGTGTCGAGGGGGCGGAAAACACGTTGTAACGTCTATAACTTTCTAACCGCCCTAGGCCGTTACCCCTGAAACTCTTATACTATTTCGTGTCCACGGTAATTTTTTTTTTTTTAAATGTGTTTAATTAAAGAAAAATAAAGGCGAATGAGGGCCTCATTCCTTTCCCCGGGTGGCGCGCTGACCCATAATTAAGTCTTTCAGAATCTCGTCCGACACGCAAACATATTTTTAATATCGTTCCAATGGAAAAAGAGCCGACCATAAAACCGCAATATATATATATATATAAATATGTATATAATTTTTTTTTATTGTGGTAAGAAAACTTACTGTGGGTCCGACCCTCTTAACAGAATTTTTTAAGTGCAGCGTTATGAACCATAAAAGGCGATGAGGTATAGCTAGACCCTTCCAAATTATTCACCTGGAAGAATCGGGGCTTTATGCCCCTGGAATTAGCAATTTCCCGTTTTCTTTCTTTAAAAAAAAATATATTTATATATATATATTTTTATATTGATGTCAGAGAGGAAGGGAGAGGGAAAGAGAAGAGAGATAGAAACATCCATGATGAGAGAGAATCATGCATCGGACGCCTCCTGCACGCCCCCTACTGGGTGCGGATGGAGCCCGCAACCCGGGCACGTGCCCTTGGCCGGGAATCGAACCCGGGACCCTTCGGTCCGAGGGGCCGACGCTCTACCCACTGAGCCACACCGGCCGGGGCTGGAATGTTCATTTCTGATTCTGTTCTCCCAAGAGGGCATCGCAGACAATCGGCTACAAGAGCTGGTTCATGTGGCGACGAACCCCAGGCCACCCCAACGTCTACACCATCTTGAAAAGAAAAATCATTTTTGCCTGCACACCCTGTCCCCAGGGTCCCGGCCCAGACTTGGCATCCAATTCTTGGGGGGAAAAAATGCATTGGCAAGCATTTCGTCATTGATAAGAAAACGAGAGGCCCGGTGCACGAAATCCGTGCACTGCTAGGGTCGCTAGGTGCTGCCGGCTGCCCGCTGGGGCCTCCCTCCCTCACCCCCGGCAGGCCCCGCCCCCTGGTCGAACTCCCGGTCGAATTCTCAATCCAGGGGACAATTTGCATACGACGCTTTTATGATATAGGATGGCAGGATCCCCCTGGAAAAGGTGAGTGTTCCCCTACCGGCTTATTATTTGCCTCTATGTGCTTAATGGAAAACTGCATTTCGGGGCGCAGAGAAAGGTGGAATTAAAATTTAAAAAGAGGAATTGGACCGTGGTTGCCGGTAGGAAAAATTAAACGGAAGGGAATTACCCCCGGCACGGCCATCTGGAGGGATTTGAAAGGGAAGGGGACAGGAAATGAGCGGGTATTCAGGGAGGAAGAGGTAAGTAATGACACCGTTCATCTTCGGGGGCGCGGTAATAGGGCCCTGAGCCAGCTGAGGGGGGACAGGGAGAGAGAGAGGGGGTGGGGGGGAGAGAGAGAAAGAGACAGAGAGAATGGATGGATGGATAGATGAATGATATAGATAGATAATAGATAGATAGATATAGATAGATGATTGATAGATAGATAGATAGATAGATA